>NW_024039340.1:940000-1205000 GCF_016077235.1 Cyprinodon tularosa | reverse complement strand
TCTCACATTTCCTTTCAAAGCAGGTCAGACAATGATATGGTATATTTGTTTATAGAAATATATATTTCTAAAAAAATTTGTGTTTTTACTTTTGGCATTTTAATATATATTCTGAATACATCAGAATCAGACATACTTTAATAATCCCAGAGGGAAATTTAAAAAAAAGTAATTTCCCTCTGGAATTATTAAAGTATGTCTGATTCTGATTTAATATCTAATAGTTATAGAATAAAATGATTAAACAGAAATAAAGCTTTTATTCTGTTTGAGATTAATTAAATGTAATGTAATTATTTAAACTTAACTATAATTTAATTTTAAATAAGTACTATTTTATATTAGGCAGTTCGTTCATCTGTACCAGATTAGGATAATCTGCACATGTGATTTTCAATCCCTCTGTCATGTTCTTTATTCCTGTCACTGTTTTATGTTTTGTGTAACTTTGTCTTTGTAAATAAAGTTGTAGAAAAAGTGTCGAATATTATGTCAATTTTTACCCTAAATATTGACTGTCAGACTCACTTGTTCTGTACGCAAACAAACGTCTTTAATAATATATTTTAGTTTTTACGCTACATTGCAAGGGATATGTCTACATTAACCTTTATGGTACAAGGACCACCTGAAAACGTAACTGTTTACCTTTTTCAGAAAAAAAAAAAGTTTCCGGGAAAGAGGCTGTGCCTGGCAGTCAACACACCGGGCGATAAAACCATCCTTACCTTCCTGGCGCGGAAATGTGAAAAAGTTTCTGCTTCATTTTAGGCTGATCGTCCGCGATGTTTGCTAATATGATGAAAAGGCAAAGTTGTTTCCTTTGATCAGACGTCCAGCTCGCTGCTGAATATCGATGAACACGCAGATATGCTCCAAATAAAGTAATGTAAAGCTGTTTGGGTTTATACTGTGAGAAGTTAGCGCCGAGGTTTAGCCGCTGCTGTCATTCCCTTTGCTAGCTGACCAACAATGAGCTCCTCACGGGAAATCAAGCGTAAGTATCTCTTAACTTCCATGTTTTTCTGCTGTTAGAAGAATGGAGCTAACCCATCCGCTATGTTTGTTTTGTCTCAGAGCTGCAAAAAGCTAAAAGTAAAGCTCAGGCTAACAACAACTTTAAGGAAGAGGCTAATATCTGCAACCAGTTGGGAGAGCTGCTCTCCAGGAACGGTAGGACTTCTTTAACTTTACATTTTACATACATTACAGTAAACAAAGTCGTAATCGGTTGATTTAATACTGAAATACTATGTTGTATTTGCAAAAGTATGGAGCAGTATTTAGCAAACAGTTTCTGTAAATCCTTCATAAGGAAGGAGATCAATAGGAAAGCTCACGGGACTTTATCCAAGCATATTACTGGAAAACTTGGCGGAAGGAAAAAGTGTGACTGAAAAATGTCCAGAACTGTTCAGTTAAACCACTCCTGGGATAGAGGCGACATTAGATAGTGATGGGTTCATGAAGCGTTTCGATTGATATGTGTCACTGAATACTGACACCTGCTGGACATTTAAAAACACTACAGGTGGACAGACTGAACTGTCACTGATTTGATGACCTATATCAGGGGTAGTAACCAATTAAAAACCAGCATGGTCCGAATGAAGAAAATCCTCAACCTACGACGGAGTATTAGGGCCATACATGAAGAGGAAAAATATTTTTGCCATGACGAGATTAAACTCGACATGTCGACTTTAAAGTCGACATGTCGACATTAAACTCAACATTTTGAGAATAAAGTTAAAATGTCATGTTGAGTTTAATCTCGCCCTGTCGACTTTAAACTCGCCATTTCGAGAATAAAGTTGAAATGTCATGTTCAGTTTAATCTCGACGTGTCGACAATAAAGTTTAAATTAGTTCAAGAGAGCCAACCGCTGCACAGGATACATGCACAGAATCCTATACAGTTGCAGCACGTCAAAGACTACCTTCACTCTTAAAACGCAGACTGCAGCTGTGGAGCGCGGTTGCTCTTTTCTCCAAACTTTGGAATGTCGAGATTAAAGTCGCCACGATATATCAACTTTATTCTCGAAATGGCGAGTTTAAAGTCGACACGTAGAGATTAAACTCAACATGACATTTCAACTTTATTCTCAAAATGTTGAGTTTAATGTCGACATGTCGACTTTAAAGTCGACATGTCGAGTTTAATCTCGTCATGGCAAAAATATTTTTTCTCTTCATGTGTGGCCCTAATACTCCGTCGTATCAACCAGTAAAGGTCCCGAGGCATTTTTAATGATCTGTTACTTTAAACAGAATTTAACTCTGAAATAAAGTGAGGGGTTTATGCATCCATGTTATACATGGATCCAAAGCGCAGTACTTTAGTTGCAGCTAGGGTTGTCAAAAGTATTGATACTACAAAAAGTATCGATACTAAAACGTTGTATCCGGATACGATACTCAATTTTAAAAGTGTCGATACTACCGCCGCCGCGCACGACGCTGACCTGCCTTCTCTCTCTGCCCTCACATACACACAGCAGCAAGTAGCCTCTCGCTTCAGTCTGTATGACGCCTCGGTTGGATATCCAACTCCTCCCACATGCCGTCGGTCAGCAGATATGGAATCTTCCTATTGGTGACCTAATCAAAATGGCCAACTTTGATGTGGGCGGAGTTGGACACCCTGGCCTTTACACTGAATTTCGACAGGTTAGTGTCTTTTGTTTCAAACTTCAGGGCAGTGCTACCACCAGTGGCTCCTAAAAAGTTTTTCATCTAGAGTGCAGAATAGAGGTAAATGCACTTTCTTAACACTGTCTGATTGTATAATTCAGTGCACTTTTCATTTTCAGACTTTTTTTTGTAACAGGCAGCTGCTGAGAATACAGCATTTATTTTTGTTTAACTGGTTTGGCTAGTGTCATTGTTCTGTTTGTAAAGCATAGCCAAGGAAGGAACACTTAAGTTCATTTTGTTATTTTTTTTTTATCAAACTTGCTTAATATTGTGCACAGCAGACTACCTCAAAATATTGTTCTTATTGTTTATTGTATATATTTTTTGTATTTTATTTATTAATAAAAATATTTCTGTTGAATTATGAGGTTTTTTTCCTTGTGGTATCGAAAATGGTATCAAGTATCGAATATTTTCCTGAGTATCGGTATCGAGTTGAAAATTTTTAGTATCGTGACAACCCCGTGACAACTATGGTTTTCAAAAGAGTGGATTGGTGATAACTACAAACCAAAAAGGTCTATTAATTGATCAAAACAATTTATCCCAGGGTCCCTTGTTATAGTTATGTTTTCTGTGAAGCTGAGCTGATTCTGTTAATATTGAGGGTGGAAAGTGGAACTGTAGTCAGATTCTTTTTTTTTTTAAAGAAAAGTCATTTTTCAGTTTATTCAAGAGAGTATTAAAGGAATAGTACACCCAAAACATGATTAGCCTTCATTTTCTACTCACCCCCATGCTGAACAACACTCTGGAGTACTTTTTTGATATCTCAAATGCATCTGGAGATCTGGGAGGCTTCTTGCTGTCTGCTGACATTCAAATAATGGAGGTCTACGGTGTCCGAGACAGAAAGGTCCATAAAAGTCCACAAAAATGTGTCAATATTCCTCCATACTGCTCGTCCAATGTGTTCCAAGTGTCCTGAGTGGGTAGCGTCCAGAATTTACTCGAAACGAAGTCATTTAGAATGTTTTTAGAGCATAAACAGTAGTGTATAGGATTTCCTGAAAGTGCGTTCACGACGCTACGGAAACCACGGCAGACCAAACCAGATGAAAGTGCGCATTCAGCTCGGCAAAGAACTCATGCTCTTCCTCAACACTGAAGTCCTCAGACATTTTTCTTTCGTTGTTTCTTTCTTTGCACAGGTAAACAGCACATTTCTTCTTCTACGCTTGCATTATCGGCAGAGCAGACGCTGAATGCGCACTTTCATCTGGTTTGGTCTGCCGCGGTTTCCGTTGACTCGTGAACGCACTTTTAGGAAATCCTATACACTACTGTTTATGCTCTAAAAACATTCTAAATGACTTCGTTTCGAGTAAATTATGGACGCTACCCACTCAGGACACTTGGAATACATTGGACGAGCAGTATGGAGGAATATTGACACGTTTTTTGTGGACTTTTATGGACCTTTCTGCCTCGGGCGCCATAGACCTCCATTATTTGAATGTCCGCAGACAGCAAGAAGCCTCCCAGATCTCCAGATGCATTTGAGATATCAAAAAAGTACTCCAGAGTGTTGTTCAGCATGGGGGTGAGTAGAAAATGAAGGCTAATCATGTTTTGGGTGTACTATTCCTTTAATAACCTGCTCTGTAGAATACTGTTTTTCAAATATGATTTAACTTTCTTCCTGCTTTCTTCCCTCTAATAGCAGCCCAAACACTTTATTTCTTTGCAATGTTTTTGGCTCCACCTGGCGTAATTTCTTGTACTGCTTTTCAGCATCAGTGTTTGCTCAGTTGGCTCTACTGGTGGAAAAGGGCATATATTGATGTTTTCTGTTTATTAATGAGATGCCTCTGCAGCCAGTCTAATTTGGCTCATGTGAACCTTAAGGTAAATATGAGGCTGCCATCGAGGAACACAAGCAGGAGCTGGCTCTCTCCGAGGTGCTGAATGATGTGATCGGACGGGCCGTTGCGCATCGCAAGATCGGGGAATGCTACGCTGAGATGGGCAACATTGAAGCAGCTCTCAAGGTGGGTTTTCTCTACGGAAAAAGGTTTATGTTGCTGAAAATCTGTCTTACTTGTGTCACGCTTCCTGTCCAGCACCAGCGCTGTCACTTGGACCTGGCCCGCTCCGTCAGCGATCATGCAGAGGAGCAGAGAGCTCTGGCCACTATTGGTCGAACCTTCCTGTTTCGGTACGAATCTGATCAATCTAGAAACACCTTAAAGCAGGCAGAGGACGCTTTCAGGAAGAGCTTGGCCGTTGTGGACGATCGACTAGGTGGTGCGTATCGTCTCTGTTTGGTTAAGGTCACGATTTCAGGGAGTGAGGTTGAATGATTTCCAGTGGATTGGCTTTCTCATCTTCGCTCTTCAGGGACTGTTCCTGAGAGGGAGATTAATGAGATGAAGGCTCGTCTCTATCTCAACCTGGGTCTGGTCTGTGATCATCTGGGGGAGCACAAACGCTGCAGCGAGTTCATTCGGCGTAGTGTTTTTATCGCAGAGTAAGTAGAAGCGGGAAAATAATTTCTTTCAATGCCTGAGTTGCATCAATCTTCCACGATCAGAATCTGCCAGGCTCTCCTTGGTCAATGATCACCAGAACAAAGAATTAATAAGAGGTAGATTTATTTACATCAATTCTGTAGTGCAGTGGGTTTAAAAAAATTTAAAAAGGTTAGAGATGAATATCCTGATCCATAAACAGAAATAATCTGGTATTTTAACTTGCTGCCCCTCCATTAGCAGTGGATTTGATCAGCTTGAACTCTTCTGGTCTCTGTGCTGCAAAGGAGAAGCCAGCTGCTGGAGGATCTTTACCGGGCAAACTTCAACCTGGGCAACATCTACTTCCGTAACCTGGAGCCCTCCAACGCCGTGCGCTGCTTGGAGCAGGCCAAAGAATGCGCCAGGAAGATGAAAGACAAGTTCAGTGAGAGCGAGTGCTTCCACTGCATCGGCAAGGTCTGAACAGCGGGAGGGCCTTTAGCCGCGTGGCGCTGCGGTTCTGCTTGTTCTGACCACTTCTGTTAACAGGTGCAGCTTACTCTTGGTGATTTCGTAGCAGCCAGACGATCTCTGAAGAAGGCCCTGCTTCTCGGGTCACAGCAGGAGGCTGACAAAACGGCTGTGAAGAAATCTTTCAAATACGGTGTGAATTCCTCTCCAGCTTTGTCTGTGTATTTTTTATTTTTTATCAGGGCCGGCCCAAATTATAAGCACACTAAGCAACTGCTTGGGGCCTTCAGGCAACTAGTAGGCCCCTAAAGAGCATATTATTATTTAATTGTATTTATTAGTTTGTTTGCATGTATACTTGGCTGCACCTAATGATTACTTTTGCAAATGGATTAATCTGTCGATTACTTTTATTGATTAATTGATTAATAATCAGATAGTAAAAAGGTTCCTTATGGAAAATTGTTTGTGAAATTAAACAAGGTAAAACTAAAACTTTTCTGCTTGATAGAGCATATTGGCAGACGAAATTTTTTTTAAATCTTAAATGCAAAATGTTTTTTTGTATTTATATGTATATGTATTAGGGATGTACCGGTTTATGAAAACCGTCCGAACCGTTCGGTTCGACTGTTTTGGTTCGGTTCGCGTGTGTTGCGTTCGGTTCATGCGCTGCTCCTTTTTCTCATAGGCGAAGCGTTTACACTCCAGAGCAGAAGGTGGCGGTACGACCAAAGCCAACCACCAGTAGTAAACAAGAAGAAGAAGAAGAAGAAGAAGCGAAGCAGCGTAGCCGGGTGTAGCAGAAAAAAATCAGTTGTTGTGGAGAATTGTGTGGGTATGGCGAGTGGGAAAGAACAGGAGTTGGAAGACGCGCCAGCAGCACTTTATAGGTCTGCTGTATGGGACCACTTTGCATTTGATCGTAGTGACCTACGATGACGGCGGAAAGAAAGTTGTGGATAAAAGTGCAACAGTGTGCAAGCATTGTGCAACAAGTTGTGTTTATGCTAACAGCAAAACGACCAACATGTCATGCTAACCCCGAAATCCCACATACTGCGTCAGCGTTCCGCCCCGCTGCGCTCCAGACCGCCTGCACAAAGCAAAGCATACAGCCTCTACTGTGGCTCCTGTCCGCTCCGCTCTGAGTTCCTTGGAGATGGTAGAGGGCATGCGCCAGATGATTAAACATAATTACAATTCATTATTTATTTATTTTTTTTCATTAATTTTTATAATTTTTATTATTTTTTATTTTTTTTTCGGCGTAACAATAAACGTATACCGAACGGAACCGAAAACCGTGACCATGAAACCGTGAACCGAACAGAACCGTGGATTTTGTGAACCGTTCCACCCCTAATGCATGTATGTGTGTGTGTGTGTGTGTGTATATATAGATGTATGTATGTATGTATATATATCTCTCTCTCTATATATATATATATATATATATATATATATAGATACATAAAAATAAGAATTATATATTTTTAGTTTCCAGTTAAAATTTAATTGATTACTGAATTAGTTGATGATTATTTCAGTAATTGCTTAACCGATTAATCCGATTAGTTGTTTAAGTCCAAATGTATACTGATTTCAGATTATTAACATAATATATAAGATATAAATAAATAAGAAGTTACAATATGAAGTCAAACGTGTGAGTAAAGGTAGTTCATTTTTTTGAGCAGAGTTAATGCATATACTCTGACATAGATTGACCTCATTTTAAGGACAAATTACTCCACTTTCAACTCTTTTTTTTAACTGCTTTTAGGTAACTTTTTATTTACACCATTAAGTATGTAAGTTATGGCAATTTTTTTGTAATTTTATTTGTGGTTTTCCATTGTTCTTGCAACACAGATTATTTTTTTTAACATAGTGTTGCTTTTTAGAAATAGAAATTAGAACCTAAATGATTTTACTACAATAACACAGTGAAAAAAAATATTGCTTATGGATCCATGGATGTTTGGGCCATCTATGTTTTTTAATCTTTTTTATTCCTGCTATGATTTGCTTCAAATTCCACAGCTGATAAGGGTTGTAAACTAGAGGAGGAGCTGTCAGAGGATCAGGGCGGCAGGCTGGGCTCCCATCAGAGCGTGGAGCTGTCCGAGCAGCTGGGCGATCTTTGCTGTAAAGTGGGATGCTACAGCAAAGCTCTGGAGGCCTATCGGGCTCAGGTGAGACATACCAAAAAACAAAAAAATGTAGTTGGGTTTTTACTTTCTCTGCTGCCATTAACTGGATTTCATTGTTCTGATGCGGTTTAGCTGAAGGCTGCTGAAGCTTTGGGGAAACCTGCACGGGAGCTGGCTGTCATCCACGTGTCCCTGGCTGCCACCTACACAGACCTGAGGCAGCACAGCAGAGCAGTGGAGCACTACAGGAAGGAGCTCGCTCTGCGCCAGGGCAACCTCACCGAGGTGATCCTTCATAGCACGCAGCCTCCTCTTTAAAGGACACTTTTACCATCTTTTACTTGTTTTCACTTCAGACATGTTTCTGATTCAGGAGTGCAGCACATGGCTGAACATTGCGGCAGCTCAGGAGGAGAGTGGATGCATGTTGGAGGACATCGAAAGCAGCTACAGGTCGGCCCTAAGCTGTGCACAGGCGTCAGGACAAGCCAGGCTTCAGGTGAGTTAAAGAAAAGGACTTAAGCTGAATGGAGGAGGGCAGCTGTACCTGATGTTTATTAGGGGTGTAATGGTGCACCTTAGTCACGGCTCAGTTTGCACTCTGATTCTCAGGTCCCAGTTGGATGGTTGTCGGCAGCAAAAACACAAAAATAATTATTTATTTTGGGGGAAAAAACAAGAAAGTTCAAAACTAAACAAATCCCTCAAGCTATATTTAAAAAATAAATCCTTTTTTATGAACAAAATAAGTGTTAAACTGCCCTTAATTTGATGCTAAATTAAAGGCAAAGCAAAACTGAAGCCTTTAATGACTTCATCTCTGATTATATTATTTTTTTTATTCAATTTAATTCAAGTGTTTTTCTTTACTTCCAATGACTTCAAGAACTTCTAAAGTTGTTAACTCTAGTTTTGTGCAAATGTGATTCAAATTAAGGCACAAAAATAAACTTAATGTTTCAGTAAACAAATTGTTTTGCATATATTTACTGTAATGATAGTTAATGACTGGTGTTCTGATGTTACGCACACGATAAATAAACAAGGAAATAATAGAGAAAAGCAACGACTCGCCAGATTCATTAAAAGAAGCTGCTTAAGTCCAAGATTAAGAGTTGAAAAGTACAGAAAGCATTAGTTGCCAAGAGGGATAAGAGACGAGCTGTGCTCAGAACACAATACAGGTGCTGGTCATAAAATTAGAATATCATGAAAAAGTAGATTGATTTCAGTAATTCCATTTAAAAAGTGAAACTTGTATATTATATTCATACATTACATACAAACTCATATATTTCAGATGTTTATTTTGTTTAATTTTGATGATTACAAATGACAACAAATGAAAATCTCAAATTCATCATATCAGAAAATTAGAATATTACTGAAGACCAATAAAAACAAAGGATTTATAGAAATGTTGGCCAACTGAAAAGTATGAACATGAAAAGTATGAGCATGTACAGCACTCAGTATTTAGTTGGGCCTCCTTTGGCCTGTATTACTGCAGCAATGCGGCGTGGCATGGAGTCGATCAGTCTGTGGCACTGCTCAGGTGTTATGATAGCCCAGGTTGCTCTAATAGTGGCTTTTAGCTCTTCTGAATTGTTGGGTCTGGTGTATTGCATCTTCTTCTTCACAATACCCCATAGATTTTCTATGGGGTTAAGGTCAGGAGAGTTTGCTGGCCAATTAAGAACAGGGATACCATGGTCCTTCAACCAGGTACTGGTAGCTTTGGCACTGTGTGCAGGTGCCAAGTCCTGTTGGAAAATGAAATCTGCATCTCCAAAAAGTTGGTCAGCTGCAGGAAGCATGAAGTGCTCTAAAACTTCCTGGTATGTGGCTGCGTTGACCCTGGACCTCAGAAAACACAATGGACCAACACCAGCAGATGACATGGCACCCCAAACCATCACTGACTGTGGAAACTTTACACTGGACTTCAAGCAACGTGGATGAAGTGCCTCTCTTCTTTTCCTCCAGACTCTGGGACCTTGATTTCCAAAGGAAATGCAAAATTTACTTTCATCAGAGAACATGACTTTGGACCACTCACCAGCAGTCCAGTCCTGTTTCTCTTTAGCCCAGGCAAGACGCTTCTGACGCTGTCTGTGGTTCAAGAGTGGCTTGACACAAGGAATGCGACAGCAGAAACCCATGTCTTTCATACGTCTGTGTGTGGTGGTTCTTGAAGCACTCACTCCAGCTGCAGTCCACTCTTTGTGAATCTCCCCCACATTTTTGAATGGGTTTTGTTTCACAATCCTCTCCAGGGTGCGGTTATCTCTCTTGCTTGTACACTTTTTTCGACCACATCTTTTCCTTCCCTTCGCCTCTCTATTAATGTGCTTGGACACTGAGCTCTGTGAACAGCCAGCCTCTTTAGCGATGACCTTTTGTGTCTTGCCCTCCTTGTGCAAGGTGTCGATGGTCGTCTTTTGGACAGCTGTCAAGTCAGCAGTCTTCCCCATGATTGTGTAGCCTATAGAACTAGACTGAAAGACCATTTAAAGGCTTTTGCAGGTGGTTTGAGTTAATTAGCTGATTAGAGTGTGGCACCAGGGGCCATCAATTTTGAACCTTTTCACAATATTCTAATTTTCTGATATGATGAATTTGAGATTTTCATTTGTTGTCATTTGTAATCATCAAAATTAAACAAAATAAACATCTGAAATATATGAGTTTGTATGTAATGTATGAATATAATATACAAGTTTCACTTTTTAAATGGAATTACTGAAATCAATCTACTTTTTCATGATATTCTAATTTTATGACCAGCACCTGTATTAACACTAGTATTCACTAAAGCTACCAAACTGTTTGCTGATTGTGTTCAGTGCTAACAATCTTTTCAGGTTAAAACGGATAAATTAAACACTATTTACCCTTTATTGCACAAGCTACCTTTTTTGATCACTTGCATACCCCCCCACCCCCCAAGTGAAGTCTAGAAGCACAAGATCTATATCCAGCCATTCAGCAAAGATCCTACTAGCTTGCTGTTCATGTTTATTTGGCATTTGACGAATTAGATGAGCCCTTGATTTCTGTTACCTACTGTAAATTAGGTTGAAAAAAAGTTAAACGGCTAATTGAAAAGTTAAAACGTAAAGTAAAAAACATAATTAAATTTTTTTTATTTATTAATACTCTAAGGTTATGCTGTTTCTTTCACACTGGGAGTGTTTTTCATTAATGTCTTATAGAAGCACTTTTGTTCTTTTTCTTAATATATTAGGGCAAGTAGCCTTTTCATGAGATAAACTTCTGCTATCAAAATATATATATTTTAAATGTTAAAAAAGTAATGGGGTCTTTTCCGGGATTCAAATAACACTATTGGCTTAAAGTGTTGATTTTCACAATATTTCACTGAGTGGCCTATAAAGACTTTATTCCAACATGAACTGTAGTTATGGGTGTTTTTTCTAGGCATAATATAGGACTGTAGATAACAATAGCATGCTGCTTCTGTAGCAGTGAAAATACGACCCTCAATCAGTCTGTCTGAATCGATTAATTGGTTTAATCATGTTTAACTTATTATTAAAATAACCGTTAACTAATTTGGTAATCGAATTGCTACTGAGAGTAATAGTACAGACTCTTAAAGGGGCAATTTTGCTGAAAGGATCTCCAGCTTACAGCAGCATTTAAACCCAAACAAAAATTTTACAATTTTTCATTTAAGAACAAATCTTTAAAAAATGGCTAAAAATGCATATACCCCATTTACCCCTAAAGGTTAATCCCAGACATGGTCGATGTAAATAAGGCCTCTATACCCCAAACAGAGCATACTCTGACTAGTCTGAATATAATCTTATCCTCTTCTACCTGAACAGCTGTAGGATAGGAGCAACAAGAGAGATGAGGAATCCTAAATGTCTCCTTTTAGTTAAGGAGCTTTATTATGGATTTTTTCTCCCCAAAGGAAATAAAAAATGCTGTTTGATTCAAGTGTTCAAGGCCAAGGTGCATGGTTATGGCTATGCAACACCACTTTTAAACATATAAAACCTATATAAGCTCATTAATTTCTCAGTCCCCTCAGGCGACAGGATGCGAAAACCTGAAGTGTCAATGAAAGCTGCCTTTACTCCCACAGAAACGAACGCTGCGGCTCTGGCTGGCGTCCCAGAGACGGCGCAGCTCGGTGAATGCTGATGAGACCGAGGCGAGGTTGCACGAGCTCTGCTCCTCAGAGGGCTGGGATCCAGAGGGGAGTGATGGAGAGGAGGATGCAGAGGAGGAGATGGACAACAGCGAACCTCTAGACGACAGTGATGTCGTTCTGTCAGACTCAGGTAGGGGGCAGCGCTCTCTCTCTACCATCCAAAACAAAGAACTCTCAGCTAGAGAAGGAGCATTTATCTCATGCTTGTCCTGTTTGGCCTCCTGTTGATTGTAGATGATGATTTGGAGGGTTATGACAAGATGGTGTCTGGAAGGAGGAAGACAGGAAGGGTGAGGTGCACAAGCAGACGTTTCTCATTTATTCTTAGTTTTTACATGTATTTTCTTAACTTTTTATCAATCTCTGCTGCAGTGGAACAAGAGGAATGAAAAGGGAGAGACGTCCCTCCACAGAGCATGTATAGATGGGAACCTGAAGCAGGTCCAGTACCTGGTGGAACAGGTGAAACATCACTTTCTCTAGTAAATCCCTCTCCACTGAGCTGATAAAATCGATGAAAAGTTTAAAGGTACATAGTCACATTATTTACCTGAACAAAAAACCATTAGATTTGGATACAATCAGGTCATTTCCACCAAGCGTCCACCCTGATAGGGTTTAGATGGTAGTTTTTAAGGCTAAACAGAATTCCAGCACTGGGTGCTCCATGAGCAGACATAAACAGAATTGGCACCATCTGCTGGCAATAGTGTAAAACATCAGAAAGCCTGATGGCGACAACTGAGGCAGTTACTTAACAGCGCATGACTCGAATTTTGTTTTTTTATCAGCGCCGATCAAATTCCATTTTTTTTTTTTATGAAGAAACAAATGATGCCATGTTTCGGTGCTGAAACGCATCATGGTGTAATAATGGGGGTGGAATAGTCCACGATTTTCCAGCAGTACACACACGAGAGTGTGGTGAGGTCAGAAACCGTTGCTGCAGTAAATGCAGCAAGCATAGCTAACAGAAAGCTCTCTACTTCCCAAAATGCAATGCAGGTCATTAACCCTGCTGCAGTATTTGTGAGGTGAAGTACAAGGTCAGCGACGGGAATACTTCAGAATGGGTCGAAGCATTTGATCACGATAAAGATTTTCACAAGGCTGAGGATTGTGCAATTGTGCAACAGCCTCAGATCTAAGGCTACAACGTCCTGCATTCATCACCGTTAGCAACCGTTAGCGGCTTGTCGTTAGGCAAGGTTAGATGACTTTTGCATGACACTGAAAATGGGTACCGTTAATTACTGACAACGTTCCATTTTAACCCAGGATTTTGGACTTTTCCTCAGTATTTTTCGCAACTTTGCCATTGCTCTGGTTACTTGGTGTTGTCGTGGGAAAAAAAGTATTCAACTATTCACCCTAGTTAAATAAACGGAGATCGATGGATTTCACTCAGTCGGCACATTTATTCATATCTTTGCAAAGAGAGAACAGTTCATCATACAGCCCTAATGGCACAGCATTCTGCTCTGTTCTGCATGAGCAGGGTTCGTCCCCCCCTTACTTAGAACACTGCAAAAGTAGTCAAAGTCAAAACAAATAACTTTGGTTAACAGTAACATGTAGTGTTAATTTTACCAGCCATTTTTAAATTTAGTTTCAATTTTAGTCCAGTTTCAGCATCGCTTGTTTGTTTTTATCACATTTAGTCGACATCCCATTTTTTTTTAGTCTAGTTTTAGTCGACTATAAGTCAGAGCATTTAAGTCTTTATTTTAGTCCAAGAAAACATAATTTTATTTGTTTATTTTTAGTCAACAAAAACTGTCAACATTTTAGTTTAGTTTTAGTCAGGACATCATTTTAGCCTTTTACTTTTTTGTCAGCAGATAATATTTAACATTCCCTAAAATTATTTCACATTTCAACATTTTCTCTCATCTTTTTGATAAAATAACACAATTTTAAGGAACACATGCAGACATGGAAGATGTTCTGACAATATTTGCATATTTATTTCGAACATTGTTAAGGTTCAAAGACACAAACACAAATGCTTGCATTAAAACAAATAAAATACACCTGACAAAGGAAACAAATAAATAAAATAAAGTGTCTTATGAACTTTACACAAGTGCTGGCTGTTTAAAGCTAGTTCACATAGAATAATAAAATAAATAGATTTGAGATCAATGTTGTGAAAAAAAAAACTCCAACTGATACAACAAAAGTGCTTTCCTGCCTGCTAGTTCACATGGTTTATAAAGGTACAGTATTTAAGGTGACTTGCTAGTCCTGAGAGTCAGCTTTGTATTTGGAGTTGGCAATTAAGGAAGCTTGTATAGCTGGCCTGTCACTGTTTCTGGATGGCTGGTCTTTATTTACCGAACTGCATTTTCGTCTCGTCTTTATTAATCCACGAAAATTATTTCAGATTTTCTCCCAGTTATTGTTCATTAGTGGGGATTTTCGTCTCGTCTAGTTTTCGTTCGGTGAAAAATGTGCGTTGACGAAAATATTTTCGTTTAGTTTTCGTTAACGAAATTAACAATAGTAACATGTTATGAATAAACCTTGAGAAAGAATCTAGTTTGTTATGGGAAGAAGCTATGTCTCGTCTACAAACACCAGCCTGCAGAGAATTGTGTGGCCTTGAGAGAAACAGACTGAGTGAAAACTTTTATAGTGAGTAAATAGGATAAATTAATATATAATAGAAGAGAGATAAAAATTTTCCGACAACAGTGTTATTGTAAATAGACACTGAAGGACTTTATTCAATAAGAAAGTGAGCAAAAAAAAAGAGGCTTAAAACACAAAAATTACAAATAACACTCCCAACAGGATGCAGAATTTTTTTTAGAAAACTTGATATGCGGCTAGAGTGGGCTGCTGATTGGTATGAAAAGTCCTTTAAAGGTATACTATGCAACCGGTGTTGATTTTCCAGCGAGGCTCCCCCCAGAGGGCGAAAGTATAAGTGCACTGTCGTAAATATGCTCAGCTGTTCTCCTGGTTTCTCCGTCAAGCCAGGCGCGGTTGTTTTGAGCTTAGCAGACAGGCGAACGCAACGAATGACTAATGCTGCGTTCACACGGCAGCTGGCGCGACAGAAGCAGCGAGTTTACATGCAACGTAACGTCAAGGCGCAGCAAAAGGTCCCGCGGCGCGTTTTGAGCAGAAGGCGCAGCACGTCTGAGCAGCTGAAGCAGCGCATCGGGCGCGTTTAAGCA
Source organism: Cyprinodon tularosa (assembly GCF_016077235.1). Classification (NCBI taxonomy): domain Eukaryota; kingdom Metazoa; phylum Chordata; class Actinopteri; order Cyprinodontiformes; family Cyprinodontidae; genus Cyprinodon; species Cyprinodon tularosa. The sequence continues at coordinate 1,189,849 of NW_024039340.1, read as the reverse complement.
TCTGACGCAGGGAGAGAGACACAGCGCTGATGATCTCTCCTCTTAAACAGTTTATTGACGCCTAAATTAACTTAAAATGCAGAAATCTGCCGGCAGAATATGCAGTTTGGATTATTTAGATGAAAAACACCTACCAGCTGCCGTGGTGAACCGCGAGGAGGCGACCCGGCCAGAGGCTGCTGATGAAGGGATCCATACTGTCGGCACACCGCTGGTATGTGGGGGTCTGAGCGGCTCCGACAGAAAAAATATTGTAAGGGAGGATGATAATCTGAATGAACTGACGGCACTGATTAAGTGAGAAAATACACCTGAAAACGTAAACACATATGAAAACTACTTTATTCCCACTGATCACAGCAAATATAGCTGCAAGGCAGAGAAAGGATAGTGAAGCTCCGCCCAAAGCGCGTCAGACACACTTTTGCACCGCGCAGCCAGAGCAGCAAAGCTGCTTCAGCCGCGCGTCAGAAATAACTGGTACAGGCAGCAAAAATGAAGCAGCAGACGCGATTTTGCTGCTTTTGCTGCGTGAACGTAGCATAACTGCACAAAGATCGCCACTGTGCTAGCAACGAGAATGCTGTTAACTGGGGGGGTGTAGCAGTTCTCGCCGTAAAGCAAGACTGACTCTCACGAGACTTCTGAGCCTGTGGGTGCGGGTCGGTGCTCCTGCAATTGCAAGTGCAGTATTTCCCCCACAGACCACCAGGGCGGCCGAGAATACCTTTGTTCAACCTGAAATGACTCATTTAATCATCCAAAACGTTATGGAACACATTAATTAACTGAAAAATGTTGCATAGTGTGCCTTTAATGAGTCTCTGCACCTTTAAGCTTCTCGTCTGAGCTTTTCAAATATTGTCTCAGTTCAGATAATAATGTTTACGATGATCTTTGTGATCATGAGGGTAAAACATCAGTGTTTGGTTGTCAGGGTCACCCAGTGAACCCCAGGGACTACTGCGGATGGACTCCCCTGCATGAAGCCTGCAACCACGGTCACTATGGTAACTCATCCTTTACTGGCTGCACAGCTTGTGTTTTGGGGGGGAAATATCTTTACTTTGCTCACTGGGTTCCTGTATTTTTTTATCTGTTTTGCAGATATTGTAGCAGTTCTGTTGGAGCGCGGCGCTAACATCAACGACCCCGGCGGGCCGCTCTGTGAGGGAGTGACCCCCCTGCATGATGCACTCGCTTGTGGAAATCTCAAAGTTGCTCAGCTGCTGGTGCAGCGAGGGGCTTCTGTCACGATTCGCAATTCTAAGGTTTGTGTGTGTGATCTTTATCGGTACCTTTTTTTAAAAGTGAACATTATTAGTTGGGTAATCTAATCAGCAATGGTTTGCAGTAAAATGTTTTATTCTGTGAGAATATCGGAGTATTTTCAGTCTGCTGTTACCATATGATTAAGGAATTTCAATAAAAAGACATTTAGACCCTAAAACATTTTTTTAACGGAGAACAGTAGAAAACAAAAGCTCAAGATTTCTGAACCAAAAAAAAAAACTATCTACATTACGGATGCACGATATAATCGGCCCCCTATATCGGTATCGGCCTGTATCGGCCTTAAAACTTAATATCGGACATCGGCCACCCCACCGATATTTAACCCGATATTTGATCAGCTTCTGAGTTTCTAAAGTCTAAAAAAATAAAAAATACTACTTCTTCTTCTTCCTCAAAAACTTCTAAAGACGAGGGAAAAAATATTGATACATTAAAATATCCCAATATCTTCATATGCTGATATATTGCCATTTAAAAACACCATATCAATCTCTTTTACTAATTAAATATTGCTATATGTCATCGTTATGCTACGAAATCCCCCGAAAATTCATGAAATGTTGCCATATTTTTATATGTTGATATATTGATGCGGTATCAATCTATTTTACTAACAAAATCTCACAAGAATTTGCAAAATATCACGAGAGTTTGTAACAAAAAGATGAAATTTCACGAGATTTTGAAAGTAAAATAGATCGATACCGCGTTTTTAAAAATCTATTTGATATCAGCATATGAAAATATATTTGAGTATATTATTTTCCAAAGTGTCAGAAATGGATAACAAAACTGCTATTTTCAATGACTGCTTATTTTTGTCCAGCTTTAACATCGGTATCGATGTCGGTTATCGGCTACATGAGTTAAAATATCGGCATATCGGATATCGGCCAAAATCCCAATATCGTGCATCCCTAATCTACATCAGTGTTTTTCACTTAGCTGCTGGGGGTTGCTGAGAACGCTGCGGCATGGAGGGAAAATCAAAAGCAAAAATAAGACATAAGAGCAAAATGGTGCGTATTGCTGAAAAATCTTTATCACAACAGAAATCTTGTCATCAGATCAGTCTAAAGAAAAAAAAAAAAAAAAAATATATATATAATATAAATATATATATATATATATATATATATATATATATATATATATATATATATATATATATATATATATATATATATATATATATATATATATATTGGGCTTAGATAAGAATTACACTACTTTTACCATAAATTTTTCTCATTAAACCCTGAACACAACACGATTTTGCATCGATCTGACAGATAATTGTGTCATGGCCTTTAGCGAAAAGTCCGGTCGGCACGTAATAATCAATGGATCATTATTTACACCTAAAACTAATACGTTCGCTGTGATTTAATGAATTTAACTTTAATCAGTAAAAAAATTTAAATAATTTTCGTCTCAATCACTGAGCCCGGGAGCGTCCGTTATTGCCTAAATCTAGTAACCCCTCCCTCCTGCCATCTTCCAGCAGTGACGTCACGGTGCGGTAAGCTTAGCGCCATTCTCCCCGCTTTACAAGTAAAATCAATGGGAACTACTAGACACATCTGCAATCAACAATTATTGAAGATTTCCAGAGGACTTCACCATTGAAATTCACCAGAGCTATAGTGAAACTGACAATGCCCACGTGCATGGCAGCTGGATGTTTTAATGAGTTACTCCACCTTTCTGATTCACGGACGGGTTGGTCGTTGGATCGCCAACTTGAAGAGGGAGGATTTGCCATCGAACTTCTGGTCAGAGAAAAAACACGTAATATGTAGCCAACATTTGGAAGAAGAATGTTTTCAAGATGACTTGGATAATAGCGCGTTGTGACAAACACCAGATACAGCACTGGGACTTGATCAACAGCCGATACCGCACCGTGAAGTCACAAACCAGTAGGTGGCAGTAGTGTTCTTTGACAAACAATGTGCTCCAGTAAAGCACTTTCAAATGAAAATTACTCTTAATTAAAACACTTATTGAAAGTATTTTTAGGAGTTTGAATCCAGAAGGGCTGAACACACCCAACATGATTTTCTGCAAGGGGATTTGCAGAAATTATCTCAATTCAATTCAGTTTATTTCTATAGCGCCAATTCACAACACAAGTCATCTCAAGGCACTTTACAGTTCAACCAGATCATCCAGTCAAATTGATTCAAAGTTTTCTATCTAAGGAAAACCAGTTGATTGAATTGACTCATTGACTCTTCAGCAATCCTTCACACTAACAATGCTTGTAGCAACAGTGGAAAGGAAAAACTCCCTTTTAAGAGTAAGAAACCTCCATCAGAACCAGGCTCAGTGTGAGCGGCCATCTGCTGAGGCCGACTGGGGATCAATGAGACAGAAGCAGAGACACAAAAAGCAGATGTAAAAGGCGGCCCGGTCCAGGAAACACACAGCCAGGCAGACGAGCTCTGAGCCAACTCCCATGCCAGAGGATGAAGAGAGCACATTCAGCCAGTCACAGTCAGAGAAACAGGACTACACTGGAAAACAGGTCTGTCTGCAACTGAGATAGACCCGATGCCTATTTTAGTCAGACTACGCAGCAATTCTGAGACATTTTCATGGGTCTAATACGAAGAGACACGACGTTTCAGAGTAAATCTCATCCGCTTTTGAGGAAATACAAAATAAAATCTGTCAATAGCTTCTAGCTTTAGCCCCCATGAAGGCCAACAGCAAAAACATAAAAAAATGAAACGGTTTTTTTTTTTGGAATCTGCTAGCAGACCATTTAGGATCAACAGATTGAGATATTGACAGAAATGTTTCTAAAGACGAGACCACATTCACCCCTGTAGATTAAAACCGACATCATAGAATAAATAAAGTCTGATCAGGCATCATGTATGTTTTAATGCCTAACAACCCCTTTAACTCGGTCAGCTCTCCTGCTTAAGGGGAGCTCAGACGGTCATGAAGCAGTGCTCTGGGTCACATGACCTGTTCAGTGATGGATCCATCCCTTTTAAGGTTAGTTTTAGAGAAGGGCAGCCTGCACAGAGCATCACACTGCTGAATGTTGACCTGAAAAAATATTAAATATATCTCACTTTAAGGTAATACTTTAAAGAAAAATTGCACCTGTGGTCTGGTTTGGGTCAACCAGGTTTCAATCTTTTGTCTTTTTTTCCATAGATTCCCAGTTCAAGCTTCTCTCTGGAGCTTCTGAAGAGTCTGTAGTTGTAGAAAACCTGTTGGTAACCCCAACTCTCAATCTGCCATGTTTATTTTGTTTTTTTAGGGAGAGACTCCAATGGACACCCTGCGCCACTGGCAGCGGACTTACAGGAGAGAGCTGGACGAGGAGACGAGGCAAGAATGTCTCTTTACAGAGAGGCTGCTGAAGAAGTCAGCTGCAGGAGGAAGTGAGCGTTTAGCTTAGCTGGAAAATGTTGCTTTTAACACTTCCCTGCCAGGACCTTTAGTTTCTGTTTTCTCCTGCCAACCACAGTTCCTGCTGCCCCCGCTGCAGCCAAGCCCTTTGAGGCCCTGCAGGACAGCCAGCTGTTTGACGCAGAGAACTCTGAGCCTCTGACGCCCGCTGGAGGGGGCTCCTCCTCTAACCCGGACCGACCCAGAAACGGCGACACGTCTGAGGGGAAACGCGCAGCAGGCAGTCCCAGACAGTGGTCAAGCGGTGGCTCGTCGCAGCGCCACAAAGTGCGAGGGACAGAGGGCCCTGTTTTATACGGGGTAATGTTTGGGGAAAGCAAAACAAAAACAGCTATTTTTTATTTTTTTGTGATCTCTAGATGATAAGACCAGAATATTTCTGTGTTGTTTAGATTACCAGCAGCAGCTCAGATGACAGCGACTCAGATGCTCCGGTCAGTCCTCTCCGCCCTGTCCGTCCCAGAAACGCTTTCCCAGCAGCGCCGACTCAAAGGGACAATCCCTCTAACAAGGAGCCTCTGCGGCCCCCCAACTCCTCTGGGGAGGGTAACAGGGAGGCCCCGGCGACATGCGTCTTCCAACGAGACGATTACCATAGCACCATTCGCAGCTTGGGCAGCTCCAAAACTCTTCGTCAGGGTCTTTCACAGCCTCAGTTCTCCAGCACGCCTGCTGTTTCATCCACCAGCAGATCCGCTCTGGTTCCGGAGGACGAGTATCTGGCTGACGACTGGTTGGATGACGATCTGGGGGAGATGCAGCCAAAGAAAAAGAGGAGGCTTCACACGGATCCTAACAGACCCAGAAGGGAAGAGGCGGCTTCATCTTCAGCTGCTAGAAATCAGAACCATCATTTGAACTCTGACGCATCCTGCAGCGGTAACGCTTCAGACTTGGTTTGGAGGTTTTATCGCCTTTTCCTTGCTCATGTCACTTTCCTTATGCTCTATTCTTCCAGGCTCTGTGTTCAGCTCCTCCAGCCGGAGTCTCTGTCTGAAGAAGAACGGCTCACTTAAGCCTCGTCAGGTGAAGATGACTCAGATGCCAGGGATGGTGAGGTTAGGCTCCAGAGAGGTCGGCAGGTCAAGCAGTCCGTCCATTACAGACGATGAAGACACGAGACCTGAGACTCCTCCGCAGATGATCTACCAGGTGAGCTACAGACGGAGCTACTTTTGGAAACGGGAGCTTTTTGTCCTTTTAGGAATTTAACTGAATAAAGAGCAAAGCAGAGCAAGTTTTGGGACATTTACCTTTTTTAACAGTTTTCAAAATGAGTTATGATGCAGGCGGGTTTAGTTTATTGTTGAAAGGTCTTTCTAGATGCATTGAGTCCAACTCTGCAGAGATCCCTGATTCCTGAGGATGCAGGAAAACGTCCTTCTTAAAAGGGAGAAATCTGCAGCAGAACGAAATGTAAACTTTCTCTCAAGTCGGCTGATGCATCAACCGACCAGTATTGGACATTAGCGGGGCATGATTTATCTATTTTTTGTGTCAGTATCCTCTGACACATGCATGTGCTCGCTGATTCATTAGTGCATTCAACATCCATGCCTTGAGATCTAAATGTATAAAAGTATATATTTATTATTCCTTCCTTGGTTAGACGTGAAATGGTTTGTCCTTCTCTGAACCTCTTTTTATCACTCTTTTTATATATATATATATATATATATATATATATATATATATATATATATATATATATATATATATATATATATATATATATATATATATATTTTAGGGATGGAACGGTTTATGAAAACCATCCAAACTGTTCGGTTCTACTTACTCGGTTCGGTTCGCGTGTGTTGCGTTCGGTTCATGCGCTGCTCCTTTTTCTCATAGGCGAAGTGTTTACACTCCAGAGCAGAAGGTGGCGGTACTGCGACCAAAGCCAACCACCAGTAGTAAACAAGAAGAAGAAAAAGCGAAGCAGCGTAGCCGGGTGTAGCAGAAAAAAATCAGTTGTTGTGGAGAATTGTGTGGGTATGGTGAGTGGGAAAGAACAGGAGTTGGAAGACGCGCCAGCAGCACTTTATAGGTCTGCTGTATGGGACCACTTTGCATTTAGAGTGACCTACGATGACGGCGGGAAGAAAGTTGTGGATAAAAGTGCAACAGTGTGCAAGCATTGTGCAACACGTTTTGTTTATGCTAACAGCAACACGACCAACATGTCATGCTAACCCCAAAATCCCACATACTCCGTCAGCGCTCCGCCCCGCTGCGCTCCAGACCGCCTGCACAAAGCAAAGCATACAGCCTCTACTGTGGCTCCCGTCCGCTCCGCTCTGAGTTCCTTGGAGATCGTAGAGGGCATGCGCCAGATGATTAAATTCAAAGCAGCAAAACATGTGGAAATGATCCATGGTTTCCGCGGATCATTAAAAATAATTACAATTCATTAATGTTTTTAGATTTTTTCATAAATTTTTATGGGATTTCGGGGTAACAATCAACATATATTGAACCGAACACCGTGACCACGAAACCGTGAACCAAACCGAACGGTGGATTTTGTGAACCGTTCCACCCCTTATCTATATATATATATATATATATATAGATAAGGGGTGGAACGGTTCACAAAATCCACCGTTCGGTTATACTTATACTTAGTGCTGCTAATATACTTATTTTAAATTGTGTTGTTTTTATTGCTTTTACCCTCTTTACTCTTGATTGTTTTTAATAAACTGTTAAAATAATTGTTCAATTCTGACCAACTAAACATTTTAATCTCCAGAGATTGATTCATCCAACCAATTATATTTCCCAATGTCATTACAGTTGCCATTGAATATCATTGCTTTATCAATTAGCTGTTGAATGTTAATTAATATGTTGCATAAATACACAGTTATGTCATTCAATACCAGCAGCCCAATTTGAGATCAGACTGGATTGAAAAGTATTGACTCTAAATATAGAGAATTGTATCCAAATCAGTTTTTTTTTATGAAAATCCAGTCCTTCTAAATATGACAGAAAGCAAAGAGAAACTTAAGTCATTTTCCTTTTTATATATTTCTAAATAAAGGTTCGATCTCTTTCAGGCCTTAAACTTGCACAGGTTTGTTTAAAGTAATAATTTGAAAAACCCTCTAATTTGTTCATTTTTTTATTTTACTAAAGTTTTTGAAGCAGCTTTAAAATTAAATAATTTAGAATCAGTCCAACACACATGAAGTGTCTTTCTTGGTTGAATAGAATGCATTCACCCTGATGGCTGAGTTATGATTGCTGAGCTGATATTAAAACTTATCCCTGTTATGTTTGTTTCTCATCCTGGTCTGTTTGCTCTCATATTTCAGCCCTTAGCTCGCTGTCCTGCTGCTCCTGCACAAGGAGCCCCGCCCCCACCAATCAGGATGAGGGTCAGAGTGCAGGATGACGTCTTCCTCATCCCTGTTCCCCAGAGGTTTGTTTTATTCTGAATCCTCATCATTGCTCTTCATCATTCAGTTATTTTATATGGATCCTCGTGTTTTTATGCAGTCAAATCTGCCTGGACTCAAACTTGATTCAGGATGTGGTTGCTTTAGCGTGTTTGATGTTAAAGCAGTCATGTTGGGTTTTGTTGCAGTGAGGCAGACTCCTGCACCGTGTCGTGGCTCTGTGAGCAAGCAGCCCAGCGTTACTACCAGAAGTGTGGCCTGCTGCCTCGCCTCTCGCTGCAGAAGGAAGGGGCCTTGCTCTCTCCACAGGACCTGTTGCTGGCTGTGCTGCACACCAATGAAGAGGTGGGGGGGTTAAAATAAGAAAGAGATATCTGCACAATCACATACAACAGGGTTCCTGCGGGTCCTTAAAAAGTCTTAAAAGGCATTGAATTCTTCAAAATGAAATTATGGCCTTAATTGGTATTAAAATGTCTTAAATCAGTCTTTCATAGGTCTTAATTTTTAAAACATCATAAATAGGATTATTTTTATTACTATTTATTTTTGGAATCTAAATAAAACATTATAATTGACCTTTTTTTTTTTTATAAAAAAAAAATAATGGCTCGCCATTATTGGTTGTGTCCCGATAGCAGAACCAATAAAGCGTTGTTGCGGCCGGTGACATTTGGGAGATGCACCATTAACTTTTTGTCTGGAAAATATGAGCAAGTGTAAATGTAACCAAAATTGTCTCCAGCCAAGAGTTTTCTCCATGGCTAAAACCAGGGAACATACATGAGGCTCAGTGGATTTTGTGCAAGAAGTCATTCAAGCTCAGAACGATGGGAATTAAGGCGGTGGAGTCACACATGCGAAGCACGAAACACAAAGCGTCAAAATGGAGTTACAGAGAAACAGCCGGTATTTCTCAGTTTAGTTCCACCCTTGTCTCTGCAACGCCTCCACTTATCACCAAATCAAACATAGTAAGAAAACCATACAAAGAAAAATAGCTGCAAAAAAGACTTAGCACTGGTTATGTTTTGGCTTTAAAACTGATTTGTTTTGTTCCCTGCTAAAACAAAGTTTGTGAATTCAGTTAAATAATTGTTCAAATATATCTGTCATTTGTGTGTTTTTTGCTTTCTTCCTGTATGGGAAGCTTTTCAACATTTGAAACATTAGTGCAGTGGTTTATGTTAAAATAAACCTTTGGGTTAAGTTGTCGCAAGCAGGTTTTTCTTGTGTTTCTTGTGAATTTGGTCTTAAATTTTTATTTCAAGTGGCATTAAAAAGTCTTGAATTTAACTTGCCTTATGCTGTAGGAACCCTGTACAAACATCTAAATTAGCTTGTATGAATCTGCACCCAGGTTGACCTTTGCTAAGTTATTTGTTCCTATTTTAATTGGGTTCTGCAGGTTCTGGCTGAGGTTTCCTCCTGGGATCTCCCTCCCCTCCCTGAGCGCTACAAGAGGGCCTGTCAGAGTCTTGCAGTGGGTGAGCGACTCGTCGTTACGCACAGCCCGGGAATTATTTAGTTTTTATTTTTTTAAGTAGTATTTTTATTATGTTATTATCAAATGTGTCTCCAGACGAGGATAAACGCCTGACCCGGCTGTCTGAGGTCCAGGATGGGAGCTCCTCTGTGTCAGTATGTGGCCTCAGCTTGGCCGCCTCCCCCCTCAGCCCGCTGCTACGTGCCCTCAAACTTCAGGCCAGCCTCACTGAGCTGCGCCTTTCGGGAAACCGGCTCTCAGACGGCCTGGTCCCCGAGCTGGTCGCCACAACCATCACCATGCCCCGCCTCCGGCTGCTCGACGTTTCTGCCAACTGCATCACAGGGGAAGGGCTGGAGAAGGCTGTGGACGCTCTGAAGGGACTCAGTCATCCTGCCTTCCCGGTAAATCTGCTACTGGGCAATAAAAACACTTCTTTAAAGTGCAGAAAGCGTACAGTGCCTCGCAAAATGTTCACACTACTTGTTTGTTACATCCCAACCACAAGTCTAGTTGTGAAACACAGAGATAAAGACGTGCATATTTGTGAAAGTACACGCAGATGAACTTCAGAAGCTTTTTACAATTAAAAATATTTTAAAAATTGATTATTACTTATATCACCAGTCCTTTACTCTGACAGCCCCACAAAAAAAAAAGAATTTCATCAACTTGACTGGAAGGAATGCTTTAGACGAGGCAGTTTTAGGTTTCATTGCTGGGTGTGGAATCTGTTAAGAGAAGTAGTCCTAACTTATTATTTCATCGCTTTTGGAAAATTATTTTATTTATTAGTTTTGTTCTTTATTTTATTTTCTTTATTTGTGTTTCAGTAAAGTCTAAATTTTTCTCCTTACGAAACATTGGTTAAAAAAAATTATCTTGAGGTCCCATCATTGTTTCTGATCTAATGACTCAAACCACACTGGTTGAAAATGATCTTTACCGCATCGCTTGCATTCCTGTCAGTGTTGGTTCAAAGCTCAACTGAAAAATGATAGGTATAAAACCTGTTAGCCAAATATGTTTTATTTTATTTAAGTCATTCAGTCGACAAAATAAACTCATACATGGATGATTTAACCAAGTAAATGTCCCACATGTTAGGTTCTGTAGGGAAGCCAAATAAAAAAGATTTTAACAGAAAAATTTTATATTGGGGTTTCCTCTATCAGGTGGGAAGACTGCTGATCCTTTGGTGAAGATACTGTTTTTTTTTTTTTTTGCTGCATAAACAATCTGTTAATGGAAAGCTGAGTTAAAGGAAAAACCCTGTGTGCTTAAGCTAACAGTGGGAAATGCAGCATCAAAGGAGAGAGCTTCTGTGCCCATGTAAACCTATTTGGTCTGTCAGAATTAAAATGTAAAAAATGTAAATTGTCCCACAATGGGGAAATTTACTCTGCATTAAACCCATCCCCTTGGGGAGCAGTGGGCTGCCATTGTGTGGCGATCGGGGAGCAGTGTGGGGATGAGGGTCCTGCTCAGGGACCCACAGTGGAGGCTTTGGGGGTACATGCAACCTTCTCAGAGCACAAGTGCACTGCTCTACCAACTAGGCCAACAATATTACTAGTAATAATAGAGAAAATCACTAAAATTAAATATTGTGGAATGTTTATAAAGATAATTTAAAAAATATTATCAGCAGTCACCATATTTGTTTTTGGTATTTTCATTTTTTTTTTTTTTGTCAGTAGCCCTGTGAGATAAGCCATCTACATTCAGTGCACAATCAATGATATTTAGTATAATAGTTATTTTTAAAAGGATTATTATCCTTATTACCTCCAACTACATGGCTTAGAACCTCATCTTTCTTTTACAGCCAATCTCAAAGTGCCAGAATCACACAGTTTTTAATAAACCAGTTTGAACATCCTAACATTTGCAAATAAATCTTTTTAGATCAACTACAACATGCCCACTTATTGCATCGCTTTTTTGAAATCTTAAAGGATCTCTAAGTGACATTTAAATTTATTAGAATTTGTATTTTTTAGTAAGGGAGCTGAAATAAGCGCAGCAACAGGTGGGGGAGGGACAACACCGTGTTGTTGCCTGTGTTTTAAACACTGGGAGGAAACTCCTGTCACATTAGCACTTTAAACGTAAGTTTAGGTATTTTTCATGAGGATTCCTGCTTAATGCATGATCATAAAAAAAAAAAACAGGCTGAAATTAGTTATTTATGACCTCTTTCCTCTTGTTTATTTTTGTTTGTTCAAAAAAAACTTCATCACACTTAGTGAGGATTATTTCTGTTAGAAATTCTCCTGAACTTTGCCGTGTTTTTTCTCTGCAGTGCCTGGAGGAGCTCGATCTGAGCCTCAACCCTCTCGGAGACTCGGTGTCCGAGTCGCTGTCCTGCCTGTTGTCCGGCTGCCCTTTGCTCTCCAAGTTGTCTCTGCAGGCCTGTCGCCTCACAGCCCGTTTCCTTCAGCAACACAGGCTGCTGCTTGCTGGCGCTCTGACAGGTACCCCTGATGAGCACGATTGGGTTCAATCTATATTGTTTTCTGTTCAGAAGGATGTTGGTTATTACATAATTATGTAAATCAGCCGAAGATTGAGAAATATGAGATGGTGCCATTTTAATTAAATTAGACCAAACGTCTGCTATTAAATATTTTTTTTCATATCCTTAAACTCTCAGGACTTGGCCACCTAAAGTCAGTATCGCTGTCCCACAATGCACTGGGCTCCACGGGCTTTGAATTGGTCCTGAAGACTCTGCCCATGCAGACTCTCACACATCTGGACCTGTCAGCTGTCAGCAGAGGTCCTGCTGACTTCCCCGCCCTAGAACATCTCACCAAGCTTCTGTCTCAGGTGTGCATGAGTGTTAGGACCACATGACAACCGTCTCTGTCTCACTGTATAATACAACCAGTATGTCTCTCTTCTTGTATTTGTTCTTTACAGGACGAGTGCTCTCTGAGCCACCTGAGTCTGGCGTCAAACGGACTGACGGACAGCAGTGTGGCTGTCTTGGCCAGGTTTATGCCGTGTTATTCTGTTTTCTTTTTTTAACTCTCCCAAACCTTTTTAGGGCTCCTCGTCTTCTGTTCCTCTGAATGCTGGGTCTGTCTTTGTTTTCCTTCAGGTGCCTTCCTTTGTGTCCAACCCTGATGAGTCTGAACCTGTCAGGGAACCCGTCTGTGACCTCGGCGGGTCTCCACAGCATCCTGGCGTCCATGAGAGATGCTTCTCGACCGCTGGCCCTTCTTAACCTTCAGGGTGCGCATCAGTTGGTGCTTTTGCAAAATATTCCTGGATCCCGCTAAACTAAACCCCAGTGCAACATCCAGTGAATATCTGACTGTAAACAGTCCTGTAAGGGTTAATTAGTAAAACCTGAAGCTGAAATAATGTAAACTTTTCTGCATACTGATTATAAAGTTAAATAAGGTAAAAGGCATGCTGCTGTTACAAAGAAAGGTCCAAAGGAAATAAAACTAGAACAGATAAAAACCTGTTAAAATCAGGAAGTTATGTCCCCTAAAAAAAGGCCATTGCGCCTCGGGGGCTTCCTCACGGTTCTTCTCCTGGGAGCAAGTTATTTACTACTCTTAACTCAAACTGGGTAAAACCATATAAAAAAGGACTATAAAACAGGAGCAAAAAAGTAAGAGTTTATTCCAGATCAGGTCGTTACAGGACAGAGAAAATGGAGCTTGGAGCTTGCACAGCTGTGGGCTCAAAAATCACGTCCGCGAGCGTCCGGAAAAGATTGAGCCCTGAACAAGGTCATCTCCTGCTTCTTATAGCTCATGAGTCTATGTGTTGCATCAGGTGGATGCTTAGTTGTGGATGCTTAGTTGGCCTTCCTTCACATTGTGTCCGTTGTCCACAATGTGAAGGAAGGCCATCTACTCTCTCTAATCCGGCTAGCAAAGTAACAATGCATATGATGTATAAAGCATAAACCTAATAAACCACTTTCAAAAAGAGGGATTATTAATAATACTGTTGAAGGGATCCATAACTAGTTGAATATGTAGTTATTTTGCTATTAACTCATGCAGAAAATCAGAATTACTTCAAAAGTTCTACAGCCCTTGTTTTATTTTTCACCAATGGAGGTGGTCATTTTAAACCAGTGAAGTGCATGCTGGGTTGATGATGCAGTTTGATCTTGCTGGATTTGGTCCTACAGAGTAAACACAGGAAGGCTAACATTAACAGCTGTTTTTGTCATCGTGTTTGTCTGGCCTAATAGTTAGGCTTAAAGCTTAGATCAAATGTGATGTTTTTTCTTACCATTTTTTTAAATCTATTTTTTGGACTCCTTCCCTGGTGGTCCCCACTTTTAAAGCCACTGGTCCAGGGAGTCTAATTGGCTCCAAAGCCAGCCATCATCATAAGCTGAGAAATCCTAGCGATTCCCAGTAAATTCTCCCATTTTCAGCATCCTCCAGCAAAGCTGATGCATCTTTCACACTAAATTAGGCAGGAATATTACAATGGTATTGAAATGTTTACAGCATTCAATATGAATGCCTCTCACCTTGTAGGGATGGGCAATTAATTGCGTGTGCAATAAAATAGCAATTTAATAAAAATGCAATTTTCAAATCGCAGAGGCACTCAATTTTAATGCCATTACATTTAGCAAGATTAAAAAATTAGATTAGATGAGCTCTATTGATCTCACAACGGAGAAATTCACTCGTCACATATTTGCATAGAAGTTACAGAAGGTGCAAACAGGGAGGAAAAAGGTGCATTAAGAATAAGCAATATATATCCAGGTATATACAGTATATCAAGATAAATAGGATTAAGGTGCAAGTGTACATGTATTGCACACAATGAAAAAGAAAATAAAAATGAGAAATAAAAAAATAATGATAAATAAAAATATGTACAATCCGGATGGCTTATACAGGGGGAGAAATATTGCACATTCAGAATATTGCACAGTCAATAAATAAAAAAAACTATAATATAGCTGCACAGTGGTTTTTACAGGAGTTATTGTGGTTATAGTATATTATTATAGAGTCTGGTGGCAGCAGGAATGATTTATCTGAGGTAGCGCTCCTTCTTACAGACAGGGTGTCTAAGTCTCTGACTAAAGGAGCTGCTCAGCTCCTCTACAGTCTGGTACAGGGGGTGAGAGGTGTTGTCCATGATGGATGTGAGTTTGGACAGCATCCTCCTCTCAGCCACTTCCTCCACCAAGTCCAGAGGGCAGCCCAGGACAGAAGTGGCCTTCCTCACCAGCTTATTCAGTCTCTTTCTGTCCCGCAACGCAAGGTTCTCACTCCGGCTCTTTAGGTAGCAGTAAAAACGTTTAAAATGGGTTTGCCGAAAAGTCAAGAAAGTTGCAGATCCATGCATGCAAGTAGAAGTAAGCACTTTTTCTATCAAAGTTTCTACTAAAATCTTGCAACAATGGACAGTTTTAAAAAAAATTGAAAGCCTGCAATGAAAGTTCTACTTGGGGTTACTGCAAAGGAAAATCGAAATAAAATTGCAAACACAATATTGGGGGAAAATAATCTCAATTTTGATATTTGGAGAAATCGTTCAGCCCTAACACCTTGTTAAATATAGGTTGATCTGTTGTACGACTCACCCTGGTGATCTTTGAGGAAAAGGATGTTAAGAAAACAGAAATATTGCACGTTAGGGATCTGAGCTACTTATGGCCTTATTTATTTGGCAGGTCCTCGTTTATAGTTATGATTCACCAATACAAGTACAAAGTACCCTGTGATACTGGAAGCTTTCATGAAGTCGATCTTTGATTATTTATTAATACATTTTTTTTGGGAGTTTTTGCGACACTAGTGGCTCTTTTTTATGGACAGTAGGCTGACAGGAAAGGGGGGATGAGAGAGGGGGAGAGACATGTGGCAAAGGACCACAGGTTGGATTTGAACCCGGGTCGGCCACGTCGAGAACTAAGGCCTCTGTACATGGATCGTGCACGCTACTGTTCCACCTGCACATTTTTTTGTTAAATTGTGTTAAGTGAACATCTGAGAGGACTTAGGCCCCGTCCACACGAAGACGAACCCTGGCCTAAACGCACAAATTTTTCACCAAACCAGCCTCTCATCCACACGAAGCCGGCGTTTCGGGGGTCTGTAAACGATCTTTTTTTTAATCCGGCCTTCAGAGTGGGAAGATTTTGAAACGCCGTTTTCGCGTTTCCATCTTTACGCTCTAACCGCATTTTTTTTTTTTTTACACGCATGCGTCATGGCGTCGCCTCTAAACACGCATGCGCGACCAGTATCACAACAACAATGGCGCCGTTGCTGCTAATGCTACTCACCCTGCTGTCGGGCTTACAACAGAATCTTCTTCTTCTGGAATATCTCCAGGAAGAACAGAGCAATATCGACGACATAGTTCAGCACCTGAATTTGACTGAACCACGAAAATGGACCCGCAGGGCCACCATGTATAAATATTAGTGCGCATGCCCAACATTTCGTCGCTTATTTTTGCTTTGGCACCACAGCGCCACTTACAGGCCTGGCATACATTTTGCAGCGTTTTCATGCATTCGTGTGGACGATCACATTTATTTTACGTCTCCGTCTTTACGGCAAACGTTTTGGAAAATATCAGCGTTTCGTGTTCGTTTTGACTTTGTGTGGACGGGGCCTTAATCTTACATCAGTTCTCCACTTTACCATCTCTGTCGCCATTTTCCTTTTCCCTCCAAAATGTATATATGCATGAGTCAGAGATCCCAACCTTTGTGTGCAAAGTGGTGGACACAGGTTTCAGGACGCTTCCTCTGCATACAGGAGCTTCATGAATGACATCCTGTCTCTGTGTTCCTCCACCAGGGTGTCAGGTGTCTGGTCCTTGGATCCATGAGGAACTGGAAGATTTGTCTGAACTGGTGCAGGATCTTCGGCTTTGCTCCCAGGGCTTAAATAAGATGGACAGAGACGCCTTAAAGCAGAGTTGGGACCAGAAACTCCAAGATGGACACTTTGTGAACAGAAACGGCAGGTTTCTGCTCTCTGCAGCAGCACCATCATCATGAGGAGGCATTAATCCACTAAAAATGGACGTCGTCTGTAAATATCTACTTGGATTATTTTATATCCAGCCTGTGTGTGTGTTAGTAAGTGTTGTTTTGTTTGTCCCTTAAATAATGAAAAACTGAAATCGAAATTAAAAAGAAATAAACGGCCAATTAATTTCATTTTGTATTTGTTTGTTTTTTATTCCCTTAATTCTATTTATAAGTCTGTTATAAGTCTGTCTGCTGTATTAAACATTATTTTACGGTATTTTTGGTTATTTATTTTGGTTCAAAGTTTGCTGCAATGCTTGATACCTGCTGAGGAGGTATAAAAATGTGGTTGAATATGCTGAATCATCTAAGCATAGAAACCTAAGGGACGGTGGTTAAAAACCACTAACCTATGATGCATGCAGCTCAGCAGATCATCTTCACCCCCTTAATGCTTGAACTGAGCTTTTGCTGACTTTTAATTAGGCCCGAGCAGCAAAAGCGCTGCAAAGGCCTATTGTAACTGTACTGTTTATTATTTTTTCTTGACAACTGAACGGCCAATTTAGAGGCCTTTAGCCTCATATCTAGTAGACAAGCTTGAATGTTTATTTGGTAATAGTAAATCAGTAACACACATTAACAACAAGAACATGTAAGAAACAGTGGCATGCATCCATTCACTCAGGCCTGTTCCTCTATAAATTAAGATCTCTGATATAAGATTGTGCTTGTTTATTAAGGGTTTTATACATTAGAAGGAATTTAAAATCCATTATGGATTAAAAAGAAAGCCAAAGAAGATAAGCTAAATAAGATAAACATTTAATCTTTGGTAGCAGCCCACACTGCAAAAACGATCTAGAAATAAGTAAAAAATGTCTTAAATTAAGTGTATTCACCCTTAATTTGAGTAGGTAAATGAGATAGTTTGCTAATGGAATGAGTAATTTTACTCTTAAAATAAGATAATTAGATAATATGCACTTGAAATAACACAATGCAATTGTGTTTTATTTTAAGTGTAAATTCTCTTGTTCCATTGGCAAAATGTCTCTTTTACCTCCTCAATTCAAGAACAAATGCACTTATTTTAATAAAAAATGACTTAGCTAGATTTAAATTTTTTGCAGTGCAGTCAAAATTTAAATCTAGGATGTCATCACAATGAAACAAGAACAGGTACTATGTTGATGCGAAGAAGGCATACAGAACATCAATTTAAGTATTAAACCAGACAGAATGAAGACAAATAATGGAAAGTGTTAAGAAATGCTTGTAGTTTTTGTTATGGGTTAGTCTAATCAACATTTATACACAAATATGTAGTATGACCAGCATAACAGTGGAACTGGTGTCTGATAATTCTACTAATTTGTAGCATATATCTAGTAAGGACTTTGTTGTAGCATGAATCCATGCTGTAGTCAACAGGTTAACCTGCACACTGAAAAAGAGTCAATCATCAACATGAATATATTGACTGGCTATCAGAAAAATCACACTTCAATCAGCCTTGAGCAGTTCTCTCCATTCCTACAGAAAGTTCAAGCCTTTGTTAATGAATGTTATGATGTATCAAATGCACTGAGATCTAACAGGACAGGTACAGATACACGTCTATTATTTGATGTCATGAAAATATCATTAGTGACTTTCACCAGAGCTGTTTCAATGCTACACTGCAAAAAATCTAAATCTATATGTCATTTTTTTCTCAAAATAAATGCGTTTGTTATTGGATTGAGGAGGTAAAAGAGACATTTTGCCAATGGAACAAGACAATTTACATTTAAAATAAGAAAACACAATTGCATTGTCTTATTTCAAGTGCATATTATCTAATTATCTTATTTTAACAATAAAATTACTCATTCCATTGGCAAACTATCTCATTTAACTACTCAAATTAAGGGTGAATACACTTAATTTAAGAGATTTTTACTTATTTCTAGATCGTTTTTGCAGTGTATGATGAGCTCTAAAATTAGATTATAACTTCAAAAATATCATTAAGGAGTTAAGAGTTTCATAGTTTGATAGCAGTTTTTTCATAGCTTTAGATAAAGGATGATTAGTTATTTGGTCTCTAATTTAAGGAATCTATGTTTAAAATGAAAGGAGAAAAAAACATGACAGAAATATTAATATTGAATTCAATAGGAACTTTCGCAGCTTCTCAAAAAATTGACAGCATAGGCTTGGTAGATCATACAAAGTAAAAAATAGAAGATGTTTTGTTGTAGATTGTTTTTAACAGCTTTGTTTCAGTCACAGTTATGGTCATTTATAAAACTTGAGTAGCTTGAATAAGAACCAAGTCGATAGTCCTCTTCATGCAGTAATTTTTGGAAAGACAACAAAAATAACAGATGAAGGTATAATGTAACTGTTTTTGAACAGAGATTCTACTTTAAATGACACTTATTTATTCGTAAGTAAATTGTACAATTTAATTCCTTACGGTTTTTTGAAATTTCCTTATTTTGGTTGTGGGCAACCCAGTCTGGATCGGGGTTTATTAAACTACAGCTTACAGGTGCTGGTCATAAAATTAGAATATCATGAAAAAGTAGATTGATTTCAGTAATTCCATTTAAAAAGTGAAACTTGTATATTATATTCATACATTACATACAAACTCATATATTTCAGATGTTTATTTTGTTTAATTTTGATGATTACAAATGACAACAAATGAAAATCTCAAATTCATCATATCAGAAAATTAGAATATTACTGAAGACCAATAAAAACAAAGGATTTATAGAAATGTTGGCCAACTGAAAAGTATGAACATGAAAAGTATGAGCATGTACAGCACTCAGTATTTAGTTGGGCCTCCTTTGGCCTGTATTACTGCAGCAATGCGGCGTGGCATGGAGTCGATCAGTCTGTGGCACTGCTCAGGTGTTATGATAGCCCAGGTTGCTCTAATAGTGGCTTTTAGCTCTTCTGAATTGTTGGGTCTGGTGTATTGCATCTTCTTCTTCACAATACCCCATAGATTTTCTATGGGGTTAAGGTCAGGAGAGTTTGCTGGCCAATTAAGAACAGGGATACCATGGTCCTTCAACCAGGTACTGGTAGCTTTGGCACTGTGTGCAGGTGCCAAGTCCTGTTGGAAAATGAAATCTGCATCTCCAAAAAGTTGGTCAGCTGCAGGAAGCATGAAGTGCTCTAAAACTTCCTGGTATGTGGCTGCGTTGACCCTGGACCTCAGAAAACACAATGGACCAACACCAGCAGATGACATGGCACCCCAAACCATCACTGACTGTGGAAACTTTACACTGGACTTCAAGCAACGTGGATGAAGTGCCTCTCTTCTTTTCCTCCAGACTCTGGGACCTTGATTTCCAAAGGAAATGCAAAATTTACTTTCATCAGAGAACATGACTTTGGACCACTCACCAGCAGTCCAGTCCTGTTTCTCTTTAGCCCAGGCAAGACGCTTCTGACGCTGTCTGTGGTTCAAGAGTGGCTTGACACAAGGAATGCGACAGCAGAAACCCATGTCTTTCATACGTCTGTGTGTGGTGGTTCTTGAAGCACTCACTCCAGCTGCAGTCCACTCTTTGTGAATCTCCCCCACATTTTTGAATGGGTTTTGTTTCACAATCCTCTCCAGGGTGTGGTTATCTCTCTTTCTTGTACACTTTTTTCGACCACATCTTTTCCTTCCCTTCGCCTCTCTATTAATGTGCTTGGACACTGAGCTCTGTGAACAGCCAGCCTCTTTAGCGATGACCTTTTGTGTCTTGCCCTCCTTGTGCAAGGTGTCGATGGTCGTCTTTTGGACAACTGTCAAGTCAGCAGTCTTCCCCATGATTGTGTAGCCTATAGAACTAGACTGAAAGACCATTTAAAGGCTTTTGCAGGTGGTTTGAGTTAATTAGCTGATTAGAGTGTGGCACCAGGGGCCATCAATTTTGAACCTTTTCACAATATTCTAATTTTCTGATATGATGAATTTGAGATTTTCATTTGTTGTCATTTGTAATCATCAAAATTAAACAAAATAAACATCTGAAATATATGAGTTTGTATGTAATGTATGAATATAATATACAAGTTTCACTTTTTAAATGGAATTACTGAAATCAATCTACTTTTTCATGATATTCTAATTTTATGACCAGCACCTGTAATTTCCTGGTCCAGACCATTGGTCACCAGGAAACATTTAGTAAAAACAAACATTTTGGCATTTTGTAAAGTGGAATCCAAATAGTTGGAAGGATTTGATCATGTATGTTAATCCTATTTAAAGGACAGGGACTTTTTTTGTATCAGTAGGCAACTTTACATCAGAGATGACAAAAATCACATGTGGGGTTCCCCAAGGGTCCATCCTGGGTCCTATTCAATATCTACATGCTCCCTCTCGCTCAGTTAATAAAATACAACAACATCAGCTACCATAACTATGCAGACGACACACAGCTTTACATCACCATGTCACCAGGTGATTATAAACCAATTCAAGCACTGAGGAAATGCTTAGAAGAAATTAATGCCTGGATGTGCCATAATTTTCTTCAACTGAATAAAAACAAAACTGAAGTAATAATCTTTGAACCAATAGAGGAGAGATCTAAAGTTAGCACACAGCTTCAGTCGCTTCAGCTAGTAACCACTGATCAGGCCCGAAATCTAGGTGTAGTGCTGGATTCAGACTTGAACCTCCAAAAGCATTTAAAGACAATTACAAGGTCGGCTTTCTATCACCTGAAGAACATTTCCAGGATTAAAGGACTAATATCTCAGCATGCTCTGGAAAAACTAATCCATGCGTTTATTTTTAGTCTAATTGATTACTGCAACGGTGTTTTCACAGGTCTGCCTAAAAAGTGGATCAGACAGCTGCAGCTGATCCAGAACGCTGCTGCCCGTGTCCTCACTAAGACTAAGAAAGTAGAGCACATCACCCCAGTTTTAAAGTCCTTCCACTGGCTCCCTGTATCTCAGAGAATAGGCTTTAAAATACTTCTGTTAGTCTATAAATCTCTGAATGGCTTAGCACCTAAATACATCACAGACTTGCTATCAGTGTATCAACCCTCCAGACCACTCAGGTTTTCTGGCTCCAGCCTGCTCTGCATACCTAGAACCAGAACTAAACATGGAGAAGCAGCATTTAGTTCCTATGCTCCACTTATCTGGAACAAACTTCCAGAAAACTGTAAAAGTGCGGAAAGCCTGAGTTCCTTTAAATCAAGACTAAAAACACATTTGTTTAGGATTGCCTTCGACTGCTCTAGTTAAACAGTTCAACTGAAACATCATTAGTTCAACTTTTTTATTTTCTTTAGTCCAGCTGTTTTTAATATTCTTTTTTGTTTCTGCATTTTTTATTTGATTTTTTCCTACTTGCTTTGATTCAGTTTTATTTTCCGATATTTTAATAATGTAAAGCACTTTGCATTGTCTTTGTACTGAATTGTGCTGTACAAATACATTTGCCTTGCCTTGCCTTGCCTTGCCTTGCCTTGCCTTGTTGCAGCAGGTTTTTTATAGACAAACAATACTAATAAACTAACAAAGTTATAAACATTATTAAAATAATTCTAATCTTGATTTTCATCAGCCTTGCGCTGATATCTCAAACTACAAATTACAAAATAGTATTTTGTATTTGAAATACGTATTTCAAATACTTGTATTACAAATACTGCCCATCCCTGCCTCCAAACATGTCTTCCACTGAACTATATGGAAATCTCTCATCTGACAAAGCAATTTTCACTTTAGTCAATATAGCACTTTCATTAACTCTTCTGGCTTTTTCTTAGTTGAACACACTTTAACGCTGTGTCTGTTACACTGATTTTTTAACAGGATCCAGATCATTTTCTCCTCCACAAATAAATGATCTGTTGAATGCAGGTCGGTGAAAATTGAAACGACAGACAGTATTTTTCTTTTTCCAAGTGTTTGAATGTCGTTTTGAATGTTGCTGAACAGATGAAACTACCTCATACTTATCTATAAACGCAATGACCTCTTCATCAGTGACACGATCCAAAACAGGCAATGGGGACTGCCGCGCTGCTGAAACTCAACACGATAACAGTAATCCACAATCTTAACAACGGGATTTGCAGAGGACATAAGAACTTCTTTTAGGAAAACATAAAAACAGAAATCAGACATCCTAGTTGCAGTAACAGGTTTCCAACGCAACAGCTCACACTTATCTGGAGCAAGATTTAATACATTATCAAAATATTGATCCAGTGCTTCCTGACCAATATCTACTGGCATAAGGCAAGGGTCTTGAAACATACAATGTGGTTGTCTATCATGCAGTAACTCATCCTCTACCATCTTCCATTTCAGTAGTACTTTCTTTTTCTTGGCAAACACTTCCTCATTAACAGGCTCACTTTCCTCATGGGGAAACTCATTTATCCAAGATTTATTGAACTGTACATCTTCGTAATGCAAGTTGCAATGTTTGAGGTATTAAAGAGTTTCTTGAACATGCATTGTATCAACAAACTGATAATCATAAAAGCCTTTAAATGTTAGTTTACGCTTTAATTTTACAGGTGGTAAGCAACCTTCCATGTTGCTTAGTGGTAAGAAACTGCATGTCTGAGAAATATTAGCTGGAACACACTTAAATCGACCATCACCCTGATGGATTGCTCCACTAAGAGGTCAAATGGGTCCCCTACTGGCCATAGCAAGAGAAGATGACAAAGAAACACAGTGCTCAAAACATAAGAAAGTGGACTTCTCAGAACAACATGGAGCAACAGTTCTGTCCGCATCAACACCAGCAGTATGAAGATTATAGAATTAATTTTGAATATAACTGGTTTATTTTTGTTCAGATGAAGCTTCATATTTGATGTCTTTGTGTTGGAAAAAAAAAAGTTTATTATATAGATAGATTTAGTTTTTTTTTATATTTTTTTCAATAGGTCTTTTTCCTCCCCTTTGTTGTGTTTTTGTTTATTCCGTGTCCCTTGACTCTTTCTCAACAAATGCACAAATGGAGTAAGAAATGCAATAGGATTCTTTAAATTTCCAATCTCCTTAGAACACTTTGATTCTGTGTTCCTAAATTAACTCTGGAAAAACAAAAAAACTGGGGGGAAAAAAACAAAAACAAAACAGGACTGAACACTTTGAATTTGATCATATTTTTTTTTCAGTGTGTGTACATCACAAGTATATATTCTTGTTTTTTTTCATGTGAAGTGCGGAACTTGTTTTACCTGCTGGGAAGGAGCAAGGAGGCGGCCGTTGCTTGGTTCCCACGTTTGCATTAGGCCGAGCGAAGCTGAGCTGCAATGCTGCTTGCGGCTTTAATTTGAGTTGGTGCTAGTGGGTGTTCTTTTTGTAATAGCAGCAGTTGGAGGGAAAACATAAATAAAACAATTGCTTAATAGTCGAATGCTGAAGAAGATGTCCCTCCTCCCTGCCAATGAGTGGAAAAGACCAAAGGCAAGGAAAAAGTACTGTCTTGATACATTATTTTTAAGAAAATTATATGTGTTGCCATAGGAACAAGCACGTTCCATTGGAGGGAAGGCGCCTTCCATAACTGTGAGTGTGACTTTAATGCGAGTGGCACTTGATAGTTAAGGGTTAGTGCTCAGAGGGTGGTTAGGGATTCAGCTGATGTGTGCGAAGAAAAACTTGCTACTACACTGACAGATTTCCGTAAAGGAATTTCTACTTTTCATTGTGACCTGATGGATGTCAAATCATTCTGAAAAGATATGAGCCTAATTAAGACTCTATATATATTGAACATTTTGCTTTTTTTCCATGAATTGTTGGATTAAGGCAACTTAAAAAGAATAAGTTGATGTGTTAATGCATATATTGGTTTATATAAATACATTTGGCTAAATATATAAACTTTAAGTTGAATTTTTGAGCTAAAATATATGGAAAAAATGTGTTTTTAAGCTTTAATTTCCTCTGACTACTACATTTTGTCCTAAAATGCTTTGGCTCCAAAAGCTTTTTTTAGATTTTTTATTTTATTCAAAATGATACTGGTTTTCTGAATTTATTATGAAAGTAACTAAAATATTTAGGGGATTTATTTTATCTTAAGGGTAAGCAATATGTTTTCTTGACCGTGATAACGATTGTATATTTCGTCAGTTTAATAGTCAAAGTAATGGTTGCATTTGAATTTTTTTCTCTCTCTCTTGAGGTTTTTATCCTATTTAACAAACTGCATCTAAATGAATCATTCAGGATACCTAAAAAAAGCAAATTAAGAAATCTAAACACTTTATTGAGGGAAATCTATTTGAAACTTCCATGTAGAGGCCATCCCTTTCAAGTGGGGGGGTTGCACAAAGAAAGGCAATCTGTTAAATGGGGTGGAGGTTGGTTGAGGACCCAAATACAGAGATGAGGTGTTGCAGGTTTAATTAATTTAAAAAGAAAACAGAAACATAATCTAAGAATTAAACCAAAAAAAGCCAGGAGAGGTCAGAAGAAAACACACATGGGAGCCAAGAAACCAGCACTAAAGAACTGCACAGGGAGAGTATATATGGGCGACAGAACAAAGACTGGGGTAATCAGCTAATATGGAGCAGGTATGGATAGAAGTGACTAGAAGGAAGCAAGGGAAAAGAAGATGGACACAAGGGGGCGACATGGAGTAAATAAAGACTGCTTAACTATAACACAAAATGAAAAATAAACTAAAGATCAACAAAACAGAATAACATAGATAACTGAAAGGTCAAAACTCAAAGAACCATAACACAACCAGAACTTGAAAATCTGGGATTTCATAAAAATATCTCACAATGATGTCAAGCCAAAGTGATTGGTCTGCCATGTTTATTTATTGAAGAACAATATAGAAATGAAATGAAGCCTGAAGCCGCTTGAAGAAAAGGAAGCTAAAAAGCTTTTCATATATGCTTTTAACTTGTGTGCAGTTGCTAACAGAGTTAGACCTTCAAATAAAAGCTGCAGTTATTCTACTGGCTTTCATCTTTCCATGGGATTTCAAGTGAGATCACTGATCTTGATATGCTGAGATTATTTTTAGATTGACCTAAAAAAAAAAAAAAAAATCTATAAAAAGAAACATACAAATACAAAAAAACGGGAAATTGAGGGCTTTCATGAAAAAACTGAACTCCAACAATTCCCCCCATAGATTAAAGCTAATCTATGATGACCTACCGGCATGCTCGTATTTTGATGCAAACTGTCTTCACGTCGTCATTGGTTGTCAGTTCTTTAACTAGGACACTAAAATGTTTTTCAACAAATCTGTGGCACCTTGATTTTAGCAATCCCAGCTCATTGCAGATAACGTTCAGCTTTGTCGTGATTCTCTGCACAAACAAAACAAAGTCATGGGAGATTTCTCTTCACATAGCTCATTTGGGGTGCTGTTGCAGACACCTGATACTTCATACCTCTTCAGTTGCATTTGGTCCGAGGATCCTTTTCAACTTCTTCATTACCAGCTTGCATGCCCAGCAGAGCCCCGAAAGCTAAAACGATTAATTGGACAATCCTAACAGTAAGTGCATTTGTAAGTTCATCATTAAATTTATTCCACCTCAAAGGTGACAATTTAATACTCGATGTAAAGTACTCAAAAATAATAATGTCCGCATTTTGCTATTTTTCATTATGGCTTTGCTTTGATATAAATACCAGAAAATCTGAAATAAAAAATGTTTTATCCTCACCCCTTGTTTCTCTGCACAGGGTTCTCCCAGATCATCTTCATCGATCCTGTCGTCTAGACGACTTCCCTGGACCATTCAGACTAAAACAGTTACGCAGGATGATTAATGAAAACCTAATGCTAAAATGTCCTGTAGTTATTTTAACAAATAATGTTAATTATATTAAAAACGGTGCGTTTAAGCCTCACCAGAACAACCCAACGAGAAGCAGAGGAGGAAGAGGGACCAGTTCTCCATGGCCAACAGTCAGCTGTATCTACTGCATGAGTATAGATGAAATATCTGTAACCCAACCAAGGTGGAGTTATATAGACATGGCTGGGCATGCTAGAAACTCTCTAAATGTTACAGACAGTGGTTGTAATGACCACAGACTACCCAAACCCTCTCACACACTCACAGATCTTTTTTACCTTCTTCTCTCCGTCATTGCAGTTAAAAGGAAACATCAGAGTTTTTTTTTTTTTCTTCTTTGTTTTTTTTTATAGACCATTATTAATTGCTGGGTCATTTTTCCACACAAAAATGAAAAATTAACCTAAACCTTGACCTCTGAGGTCAAGATTTACTTGCAAGATTTTCTGCTGAATTTTGGCAGCAGAATTTTTTGCAGCTGATTTTTTTTGCAGCTGAATTTTTGCAGCTTAATGTTTTTGCAGCTGAATTTTTTCGCAGCTGTATTTTTTCTGGTGAATTTTTACCGGATAAAAATGTAGTGTAAGGAATTCAATGTCTAAAAAAATTCGGTGTTAAAAAAATTCAGTGTTTAAAATGTGGTGTTAAAAAAAAGGGTAGATTCCAATGAGACTGTTTTTCTTCCATAGTAAAAGACTGTTTAAAATGATGTCAAACCAAAGAAATTGTTCTGCCAAGTTTATTGAAGACAAAAAAACAACATTAACTGCTGTCCACAGTATGGACATGAAATACAAAACAAAGATGGCTTGCAAAAAGGAAAGAAAAACAACACAGAAAGGTTCATTATTTGCTCTTTGCATGTATGAAACTATCGCAGCTGACACAGCACAGCCACACACGCAGCTTTGAACTGCACACAAAACTCATTTTCAACCATCTGCAAGGGCAGTATGTGGTTGCAACAAGTTAACCGCTTTGTGAGGCCACAGTGAGAAACGAACACATGGGCAATGGAAACCATAGGCTATACATCCACAAGCCTGAAAGGAAGCAAAATTAAAAAAAAGTTAATTTTGTGTGTTTCTGAGCAGCACCTCCATCGGATTAAAGCAATTTACTAAAGAGGGTTAGATTTACTTTAACTCTCATTGCAGAATATAAATACTGGAAAATGTTTGGATGTCCAGAAGTGAAAAGTAATTTTTTTTAATTCTGGAAGAGGTGTTTTGTCCTGACTTTACCATTTATCATAAGCTTTTATCATGGGATTAGTCCTGCAAAAATAAAGCTTCTTTTATGTTGCTGGTTTACATCGTTGCATATTGGGTTAAGGGAGTTCACTGATCTTGATACGCTGGGGTTCTCTGTTTGTGAAGAAGATCAGGTCCAGCGGTTCCTTTGACCTAAAAAAGAAAAAGGAATAAACAAAATAGGGAAATCAAAATATAGCTCTCATAATACTCCTTCCAAGCTAATCTAATGTGACTTACTTGCACGCTCCTGTGTTGATGCAAATTGTTTTCACATCATCGGTGGTTGTGAGCTCCTCAACCAGAACCCCCAGCTGTTTCTCCACAAACTTGTTGCACTTTGATTTTAAAAATCCCGCCCCCTTGCAGACAGCTTTCAGTTTTGCCTTAATGGCCTGCACAAACACAAACGAAAGGAGAGTTTTATCTTCACATGGCCCAGATGAGATGTTGTTCTATGCAGTCATCTTATGACTTTTACCTCTGCAGTGGCATTTTGTGAAAGGCTTTTTTTCAGCTTGTTCAAAGCCCATTTGCATGCCCAGCAAAGACCAGGAATCTAAAAACAAGTAAGAAAATAAAAAAAGTTAAATCTTCACCTCAGAAAAAATTATTCTTACATTTTTAACTGGATTTAAACCAGAGTAGTGGTTAATTAAATGGAAGGATATCTTCAATGCACCACATTGCTAAACAGGAACAGAATTTAATGTTCAGTGTAAAACTGAATACGTCTCAGTCTTTCAAAAATTAAGTCTTTTTTTATTTTAGCAACTCTTTGCACTGTACCAGGTAGTTACCACTTTTCTTGCCTTATTTTTTATATGGTGATTATTGACATTTTATACATGGAAAAAACAATAACATTATATCTAGAACTTCAATCATTTTTATTATAAAAATATTATTATTTTTAATAATAGGTTTCATGCCTTGCCATAAAAGAACTGCCAGAATCTTTGAGACCTATTTTTTGTGTTTATGCCTTGTGGCTCTGCAAAGGGTTCTCCCAGCTCATTAGCATCAATCCTCTCTAAACGAATAACACCAGAAAAACTTGCAACTTCCAGGCAAGTTAATTTATAATCTCTTCTAACCTTTCCTCCAGAGAAGAAAATGAACTCCACCTTTGAAATCAAAATGGATGGACAACCAGTAGATTTCCAACACTAATTTCCAGACATGGATTATAGCTGTTTTGCAATCCAGGTACAGAAAATACACGGAGGATTTTCTAAGCAAAAGTCACAACCTCCATGTTTTTTTTTTTTTTTTTTTTTAGTTCATCATATTTTTTTCCCTGCTCAAGGAAAAGACTTCATCTTAACAATTCCCGTTAGAAAATTAGCTTAGAAGGTCCTGGAACACCACAATCTTTTCTGCCAAAGCTATTTAGTTTAAGATCTTTAGCTAAGTGCAGATTTGAGTTTCAAAACATTTCTCTTCATTTTGGTTTTAGTTTAGTAATTATTATTAGTATCTCAGTAATCACAATTACCCTTGGCGACTTTAAACATCCATTCATCGTGGATGATTTCAGTTATGACATAGGAATAAATCATAATTTTTTTTAAATAAATTATGATCAAACTTGTATAACAAAGCTATAATACACATAATAAAAAAAACATGCAAGTAGTTTTACTGATAAAATTTTTTATTTTCATATAACTTCTAACTGTTAAATATTTTTCTCACCTTAAGTTAAAATAATTTTTCCGAATCTTTGAAGTATAATCTTTCTTTATTCTTACCCCTTGTTGCTCTAGAACAGGTTCTTCCAGCTCCGTATCATCAATCCTGACCTCTAGACCTCTTCCCTGGACCACCCAGACTGTAAAAAGATTTTAAACAGAATAATTAATGAAAACATCGATTTTTCACAAATGATATTTTCACAAATGTTTATCATGCAAAGAAGATTTGTGATGAAGCCTCACCAGAACCTGCCATGAAGATGATGCAGAGAAAGAAGAATGAGAACGTCTTCATTGTTAACTATAACCAGTGTCCTCTCCATGTGTGGCTCAGAGTGGAGATGATACATTTATAGGCCAACACAGGAAAAGGGAGTGGATGGGGCTTTACATTCAAGCAGCTCCCTGAGTCACAGGCAGTGGTCACAGCCTAACACTCCCACCCACAATCAGACACCACCACCTCTATGCCACCTTTGCTGTTCCACAAACGGCAGAGGAAGTGTTTGTCTCACTTCTTTCACCTTAATACGACAAAGAAGACAGTTCCAGTTATGTTAAAGCATGTTCCAGTACAAAAGAAAACTAATCCGAGTGACTAAACACCTGTTGTTCCGACATCCCACATCATCAGGATCCCCTGTAGTTTGCTTATCGCTGTGGAGTTGAAGATGTCATCGGAAACCTGGTTCAACAACCCCACTGTCGTTAAGACAAGGCCAACAGCACAATGAGGATCATGTTCTTTCCCCAGGGCATTTCACACGATTCAGTCTGATTTGCTTTATCAGAATCTCCAGAAATCTCGGTCGGAGGCCACAGCGATTGCCCGGATCACAGACTACCTGAAAAATGGATCGCACTTTGTTAGACTGAAGGGTTAAGTGTCGAATCCGGTAGAAAGGAGCATCACAGGGGAAGGACGCCTTTGTCATCGTTGGATGCATCAAAGATGGACAAAAAGCTGAGTAAATGGAGCTAGTAAAAGACGTTTCACCTCTCTTCCAAGAGGCTTCTCCAGTTCTAACTGGTGGTGGGGAGCACTGAGATTAATAAACTGTAGGTGGAACAAAGATTTATGGGGGACAAAAGGTGGGTTTAATCCCTCCCACTGGATTGGTCAAGGAGGTTAATGGTCGTTAGGGGATTCTAATGGTTCGTCAAATTCCTCGTCAAATGCCTCATTGGAGCTTCTTCCCAGCTAGTAATCCCCTTTGCAGCACAGTGCAATGATCTGATTCTGAGTGTGGAAAAAGCAAGAATATTATTGTAGATCCCAGAAGAAACAGCAAGAAGCTCAATGCTGTTAGAATCATGGGAGAAGAATTGGGGGTGTCTGAATGAGTATAAATAAATACCTCTGTGTTCACTGTTCAACTGGAGGCAAAGTCTCACTGGGACAGAGAGCAGGCTGTACCTCTGTAGAAAGCTCTTACATTTAAGAGTTACACATGTGAAAACTTGTAAAATTCTGGTTTCCTTTTTAATCCACTTCAGTTATCCACTACTAGTCACATAACATCCAATACATTTACAGAAATTTGTTTAATAACAAGACAAATTAAAAAGCAAAAGTTTTCTGTATTTGAACTCATTGTTCTTGTATATTTGTATGTAAAAATAGAAAAAAATTCAAAATCCTTTGCAGACTCACATGCAAACCATGCATTATAGTTAAGGAGATGAGAGTGGATCACTCTTCACCCATATTTATACATGCATTACTAAGATTATTGAAAGCAATAAAACTATTATCAATACTCTGTCAAATTCTCATTGAACCACTCAACCTATTCTTCTAAAGATGTGTTACTGACACTGTCTAATTTACTTTGAGTCATGCTCACGGCCTCTTTGCAGTGGTCTCTTTTCCTACCACAGAATTGTCACACAAAAAAAGGTGACACTTGACAACTTAATATGTTCCTCAAACATTGATAATTTCAACACTTCGTCTGCATCATGGCACGCACACATATATAATGGGTGAAAGATTAATCCTTGTAAATCCGTGTGAATCCGTTTCTCATTCATTCTTTCATTTTTCAAATTAAAACCAAAAATTAAAAAAGCAAAAAACACACTGGTTTTCTCAATATGCGTTTCCAAAACAAAAAGGAAAACACAGATAATGACTGAATGAGGTGAGCAGTGCTTTGGAGTCACTAGTTTATGTCTTGAAGGACAACTCTGGCATTTTTTTATGTTTCAAAACTTAAAATATTAAAAAACGATTTTTGTTTCTTGCCTTTTTGACAGGAAATAGTAGGATTTCTAAGGAGAGATGTATTATCCTGTATTTCACATTTTAACTGATTTTATGTGTAGCATAAGTCTGCAAACATCAATATAGCCTGAAAAGGTTGTTTGGTTCTAATTCAATTAGACCTTCATTTTTTTAAATCCCCTCTGTACTGTTAACTCTCCCCCCATTCACTTCATGGTGACAGAACAGAAAAACATTTCCTTCTGAGTCACAAAATGACTTAATAAAGAAACCGTGAAGTCGATAATTTTTTATTTATTTATTCGTTTATTTGATAGGGACAAGTATGTTTCATGCATCATGTCACACACTATAACATTTTAGCTAAGGCTAATTCTCAATGTCTGTCCCCAGTTAGGCTTTTACACAAACACAGTGACTGTACACAAGAAGAACAGAGCAAATTACACATTAAAACATCACAGAAATAAAATCAGGTCAGTTAGGTTATTAATGTTCACATGACTGACCTCTCAATAAAAAGTCTTTAAGTTTATGTTTAAAAAGGACCCAGTTTGACTCTCCCTTCAGTTCTGCAGGTAATGTGTTCCATGTTTTGGTGCCTTGTACAATGAAAGCTGATTGACCGAAAGAGGTTTTGCGTCTTGGAACTTGACAGTTTCCACTGTGGGCTCCTCTTGTGACTGAGCCCACAGCTCTGAGAGGAACTACACAGTCACTCAAAACCTTAGGGGCCTTATCATGCAAGCATTTATGTACCAGTTTTAACTGAGCAAATTTCACAAAGTTTTCGAAATTCAGCATTTTTAAATTGTTCAGACTAACACAGTGATGGGACCTGATTGGTTTTTTATCTAAGATTTTTATAGCTCTATTATAGATCATCTGAAGAGGCTTGATAGTAGTGATTGTGGCCTGTGACCAAGAACTAATGCAGTAACTTAGATGTGAAAAGATCATGGAGTGCAGAAAACTGTGAGCAGCGTGAAACGGTAGGGAATCTCTAATCAGTTTGAATGTGTACAAGTTTGCTTTTGTCACTCTGGACACTTTTTTTACATGGCTGTCAAATTTCAATTGTGAGTCAAGTATTAGTCCTAGATACTTGATTTCTGAGACCTGCTGGATTCTAGCTCAATTTATCTGTAAATTTAGTTCTTGAGATATGAGCTTGGTCCTAGAAGAGAAACAGACAGACATAGTTTTTTTAACATTCAGAGACAACCCTGCATTATGGAACCACACTGACACAGTTTGTAGATGTCCTGACAGTTCATTAGAAACTGCTTGCACAGTCTTTCCACGAACATAAATTACTGCATCGTCTGCATATAACTGAAAACCTGCTGTTGGACAAGACTCTGGCAAGTCATTGATGTATAATGTAAATAGTAGAGGGCCAAGGATGGATCCCTGTGGCACTCCTGTATTTATCTTTAAAAATGATTATTTTTCATTGTTTATTGTGACACACTGCTCTCTTCCTTCTAAGTAGGATTCAAACCACTGTAAAGTTTTTGATGAAAATTTTAATTTGGATAATTTTGCAATTAGAATATTAAAAAGATTGAAAGATATTGAAAGATGCCCACTAGCCTGTCAGTCTCTTTACAAACAGCTTTTTTGTAATGCAGCTTGCATGAAGGCAATGAGGGATTACAGAAAATAACAAATAATAACCAAAGAAAGGAAGGTGGCAGCCAAAAACAAAACATATTTCTTTAAAAAAGAAAAGTCAGGCTAGTAAATAAATATAATAAAATAAAAAATAAATAATGAAGGGAAAGGCAAAGCTTACTCAGTATTTAGAGGCAAGATGTTCAGTAAAACTGCAGATATACTAGCAGTCCCAGAGATAAACCAGCATGCTAGGACAATTTCTTGATTTGTTCAAACACATATCAGGCATTAGCTAATAATCATATTCTTTATCATTGTCTAACACTTTAATAATATACATAGTCATCCTAAAAGACAATGCTGATTCTACAGGAGGACTTTAGAAATGTTTTTACTATTGGTAAAATTAAAAGGGTGTCCCTGTGGTTTATTTCTTTACCAGATATTCAGATCCAAAGATAAAGATGTTTGCTTATTTTTTTTTTTTTTTTTTTTTTACAATGTGGCTTGAGGCCTAATCAGATTGCATAGATGAGATTTTTTGGATTTATGTCTGAATTTTAACTGGACCAGTCTAACTGAACTGAACTGAACTTCATTAGATCCTGTGTTTTTCTTAATTTAAAAACAAAGAAGAAAAACTTTGTATTTTTGAAGATGAATTCATTTTTATTTTTTTTTGGTTAATTAACTGTTACATCTCTTCATTTGTATATTTGTTCAGTCTTCTGTGCGGGTCAAAGTAAACATTCTTAAGATACTCAGAAACCAGGTCGTCTGCGTGTGTCGCAGCGAATGCAAATATGCTCCCGCCCCTTCTGCAGACACTCTGATGCACCTCTCCCACATTGTAGGTGACCGCAGACAGCGCCGCAGACAGGAGGCCTCTGATTGGTCAAATCTACATCCGCTCTACAATATGTGTATTTATTGTTTGGTACCTTACAGGCTTGTTTTGTTTGTATGACTGCCATTCTGGAAAATGACTTGGACCAGCTAGAAGAGCGAGGTGTGCGAGAACGCTGGGACCCTTTTTCCACCTGGATCCCCGCTCTTTTTCGCCCTCATGTTGCTCCGTTGTCGCACAAACTTGCCCCCAACTTCCTCACCCTCTGCCGTATCTAGACCCACAGCTAGTTCATGATTGTCCCTCTTGCATTGTGGAGTGGAATAACAAAGTGCAGATCACGCTTCAAAATAGGGCATAGATCAAAAATTTCTGCGACAAGCTCACTGCAACACACTGCTGCGTGAGGATAACCAGCCCTTTATGCTGACATATGGCCAGAAAAGCTCCAGCATCACCGTATGTGGTAATGTTATACGCTGTAAGAAGGCCTACATGCTGACTGGGGGTTTTGGGGGAGACATTTCCTGGCTGACTTTTAGACAAAATGGGAGAGTGGACAGAAGCTCTCTGCCTTTCAGCGGGTCCTCCCCTGGAAACGTAAGGGCACGATGTTTAGAATTTGTGTTGAATCCTGCCAAGGCTTAACCGCATGTATGTGAAGTTGTTTGTTTATTTAGAGCTCAACATGCAGAGGAACGTTTTTTGTTCTGTTCCCCTTATATACTCCACCTCTGCAGGCACTCAGTTCTGTTTCCTTGTTTTGTTGTTTCCCTCGTCTCTGGCTTCCTACATCAGATTTCCCTGACGTTTCGGTATTTTGGGTTCTTTGTATTTTTGGACTTTTCCTCAGTTACTTTATTAAATTTGCAAGATTCACCTCTGCCTTCTGGTCTCTGTATTTGGGTCTTCAACCAACCTCCATACAAATCGTGACACCAAGGTCAGACAATAAACACTCCATAATGATCCCTTTGGTCATTATTGCCTGTTAGTGGAATTTGGAAATGTTATCTTGGGTGTGCAGACCTGTTAAAAGGGCATTCTGCTGGAAACATATTATTTCATGCATGTTTTGGGAATTCTTATAATGTACTAGTTTATTTGCATAAAAAAAACACTGGGACTTGATCAACAGCCGATACCGCTCCCTGATATCACAAACTGGTAGGTGGCAGTAGTGTTCTTTGACAAACATGGATGCCTCCAGTAAACTACAGTCAAATGAAAATGACTCTTAATCCATCCATCCATCCATCCATCCATTTTCTTTACACGCTTGTCCCAAGTGGGGTCGCGAGGGGTGCTGGTGCCTATCTCCAGCAGTCAATGGGCGAGAGGCGGGGTACACCCTGGACAGGTCAATTACTCTTAATCAAAAACACTTATTATTTGTTAAAAAGTATGGAATAATTTCATATTTAAAGTACTTTCAGGAGTTTGAATTCTGAATATGACCTGACTTCTTCTTTAAGTGTGATTCAGGGTAACTTCACAAGATGTGCTTCCGGTTGGTAAGCGGCGCATTCTGCAACCCAAAGCAACTTCTCTGATCTGAGTAAGATTACTATTTATGTCAAAATTGTCCAGA
Organism: Cyprinodon tularosa; assembly: GCF_016077235.1. NCBI lineage: Eukaryota > Metazoa > Chordata > Actinopteri > Cyprinodontiformes > Cyprinodontidae > Cyprinodon > Cyprinodon tularosa. The sequence continues at coordinate 1,154,175 of NW_024039340.1, read as the reverse complement.
GTTATCTCTTCTCAGGATAAAAGAAGAAGAGAGAGAAAGCTTTAAGGTGTAAACAAAGAGCTTTCCATTACACTCTTTAAAGTATCTTTTACACAAAATAAATGTCTATTTGATTTAATTTGGTGTACGATTCTTGTACTAAGTACTTTTGTGTAGTTCGTATTTTTTCAGTTTCGCACTTTTTTTGCATTAAAGAATCTTCAAGTACAACACATGCCTGTTCCTTGGAGGAAGTGATGCACGAAAGAGTTTAGCTGACTGTGATTGTAGAGGACAAGGTGTTAGATTGGGTGCAACAGTACACTGGTAGCTGTTAGTTTGGAGATTTAATGCAGATTGTACTTTTATGTATTGCAACAGGCTTTTTTCTATATTCTTGGAAACCAACGGAGAAGTAAGTAAGAACAGTTACAGGATCCACTGTTTTAGAGGATTTTTCCCCCTCGTTTATCAGCGTTCTGGTGAACTGCCTGAAAACCTGTCCCTCTTCACCGCCAATTAGTGTAAAAGACCAAAGGCAATCAGAGTACACTCAGGTGAAATGCTTTCATTTCTGACTGAGTTGGGAAGACAAGGAGGGTAAGCTTCTATTTATAACAGTGAACAATCCAGCTTTGCAATCAATGACTGTGCGCAAAGAAAAACTACAAAACCAAACGACATCCTGTAAACAACTTTCGCTTTTCATTGTGACCCCATGGATGCCAAATCATTCTGAAAAGATATAAATCTAATTAAGGGTCTTTGAAATATTGAACATTTTGCTTTTTTTTTTTCATGATGGTGTTAAATTTGCATTTAAAAAATAGAAGGCAACTTAAAATGACTGTGCTAATGTAAATAGAAATAATTAATTGATGTGTTAATGCATATATGGGTTTATATAAATCCATTTAGATAAATACCAGTTATATATTTGAACTAAAATATATTGAAAAAAATATGTTAACATTACATTTCCTCTGACTACAACATTTTGACTTAAAGTTATTTGCCTCTAAAAGTTTTATTTAGATTTCTTTGACTAAAATGATACTAGTTTACTGAATTTATCATTATTTAACTGAAATAATTTAGGGATTTATTTTATCTAACTCGTTTTCTCACTATTTGTTTTTAAAACAAAAAGGGAAAAAAAACAGATAATGAGCCGTTATCTGATTTCCAATATTGTGCATAAAATCATATAACAGCGCTGCAATCATATAACAGTGATCCTCCATTAGAGCCATTAAATTATAGTGGTTTGATGTTTTACCAAGCTTCACCATTTCATCCACTCAAATGTTGTGATTCATCTATGACAATCTAACTCGGTTTTGGATTCTATGATCCCTTTAGAGGCAGACTTGTGAAGTCCAGAATTGAAACGTAATTGTCCTATCCTCAGACTGCTGTTCTGAACTGCTCTGACAGGTTGCTGATGAAAATTCTCAGTCATCCAGTTCATAGTAATTCCGTAAAAGTTTATAAAATCCACTGGAATTGGTTTCCAAGATTTGAAGACGTTTCGCTACCTCTCCAGGAAGCTTTCTCAATTTATTGCTTGGAAACATCAAGCAATACAAGGCCTTGTCTATATAAAGACTCACTGCGGATCCAGACATTTGAATTGAGAAAGCTTCCTGGAGAGGTGGCGAAATGTCTTCAAATCTTGATAACCAAGTCCAGTGAATTTTTTAAACTTTTACGGAACTCTGTCAGGTTAGGTGGAAAACCCTATCACATGGACAGATTAGACAGATTGGACAGATGAACCTGAAACTAAACTGCTAACTGAGGTAGTATTAGTTTAAGGTTGTGGTCCAATAGTTGTATTTGTTTTACATATGTTTTTACTTCTATTCTGCTTTTATTCTTCCTTCTATCTTACTATCTAAATTATGTAAAGTACTTTATATTGTCCATGTACTGTATTGTACTATACAAATAGCCTGTATTAAGCTCATCCCCTAACCTGCGTGCTGTGTTTCTCTGGTATCATGCTGTTTCTTCGTCAGTGCTCTATGATAAACCTGTAAAGGGTACCAAATAATAGCTGTAAAGGCGTTATTACAGGATGTAACACTTACAACCTCCAGAACAAAGTGAGCTTTCAGACATCCCTTGGGGCCGTCTCTAGTAGCTTCTTGTAAAGGAAAGCTCTGTGTGTAAATCTTTAAGCTTTCTCTACACGATTCTTTCCTGAGAGGAGACCACTCACTTTTTTTCCCCAGTTTTTATAGTAGGCTGACAGTAAAGGGGGTATAAGAGAGGGGGAGAGACATGCAGCAAAGGACCATAGCTGTTTTGGGCATAACACCGGTCAGCAAGGACCTCAGGAAGAGCGGCTGCTGACGTCACGCTGCTGCCCCCGCCGCTCAGAATGCTTTTTCGTTTTCGAGTTGTGGACAGTTCTTTGCAAGCAGACCATGAAGTGGTGTTAAAAAGAAAATTCAAATGCAAATAGGATGATTGATTACTAATTTCATTTATGAGTCAAGTAATGCAGCCACATTCTTAAAATGAAAAAGCATTTCCAGAAATGCTTTTCCATTGTCAAATTTTACATTTCAAATTGAATTTTGGTATGTATTTGCTGGGGTACATTTTGAAAAATAAATCTCAAATGTCTTTTTCTTTTTAATTTTAAGTAAGTAAAAGGATCAGCAGTGTTGAAGAAGAAAATGAAAATGCAAATAGGATGATTGATTACTAATTTCATTTATGAGTCAAACAATGCAGCCCCATTCTTAAAATGCAAAAGCATTTCTGCAAATGCTTTTGCATTTTAAATATGGTAACGATTTGCTTCCATAAATGTAAGGAAGGCATGGCGTAGTCAGTGTGCTTTATGGTTTTGCCCTTCTATCTGTCTGAATCTCTCTTACCAGAGCTGCACCGTGTTTATCAAATTTAAACAAAGTTGCTTCAGCTTGTTAGATCAGAATGATTGGTTAGGTGTGTTGCCGTCCGTGCAATGCGCTCACTGGCATGCTGATTACAGCCAAGGCCATTTTAACATGCATAGTTTTCCGAGTCATTTGACCCAGGCAGACACAGGTCAGTGAGATGTTCCCACTGCCACTAAAAGCTGATTGTTGCTCATTGTTTTCAATGGATTTTTTGGTCAGTGGGAAAGGATATTACTCAGACCATAGATATTGCATGGATACGAAGGTACCGTTGGACTAGATTCATCAGAGTCAGCAGCAACCCTGAATAACAATTTAAAGAAGCATTTTACTGTGATTATGAAGTTGGCTTGTAGGTGGTTTCATGTGCAAAGGAAGCTCCCAGAAATTAAAGTCTTGCAGGATCAATTGGTTCAATACTTGATGACACCTCATTCCACCATCATGTCATGAAGCCTCAGGTTAACATTGTTCAGTCGATACATTTCTGAATTTTCGCTCCGCAAAAAGTACATTTTGTTAACTGAAAGAAATCCAGGCTTAACGTGGGTGAAAACTCTTCTGACTTGTCAATTCTGTTGTTAAAAGATGTTTATTTAAGTATAAATGTAATTTGGGAGATAGGAGTTTATCCATCCATCCAGATAGGAGTTTATGTGAACTAAAAACAAGCTTTCCAAATCAACATGTTGCATATTGAAGGAGTGTACTTATAAAGTACACTGGTTTCAGAGAAACACATTTCCAGTTGCAGCTAGATCTTTCAAAGAGATTCTTTATCATCAGCTTATTGACCAAGTTCCTGTATTGCAGGAAAGTGTGTGATGCATCCTCCTGTCTGCAAACTATATGGCAACACTTTTGCAGAAGCTATTCACACAATAAAACCTAATTTGTTTTAATGTGTGAGGGTGTGAAGATTTTATTAATAGCCTTTGGTGTGTGAGTGTTAAAACCTCCAGAAGCAGGTGAAAAGTTTTTACATTTTTGCCACCATCTTCCAAGTAACAGCAGGTGTGTTGGAACCACCTTTTCTTGTCCCATGGTAGTCAACAGAAATATAGTTTTTTTGTTCCTTTAAAGGAATAGTACACCCAAAACATGATTAGCCTTCATTTTCTACTCACCCCCATGCTGAACAACACTGGAGTACTTTTTTGATATCTCAAATGCATCTGAAGATCTGGGAGGCTTCTTGCTGTCTGCTGACATTCAAATAATGGAGGTCTATGGCGCCCGAGGCAGAAAGGTCCATAAAAGTCCACAAAAAACGTGTCAATATTCCTCCATACTGCTCGTCCAATGTATTCCAAGTGTCCTGAGTGGGTAGCGTCCATAATTTACTCGAAACGAAGTCATTTAGAATGTTTTTAGAGCATAAACAGTAGTGTATGGGATTTCCTGAAAGCGTTACGACGCTACGGAAATCGCGGCAGACCAAACCAGACGAAAGTGCACATTCAGCTCGGCAAAGAACTCATGCTCTTCCTCAACACTGAAGTCCTCAGACATTTTTCTTTCGTTGTTTCTTTCTTTGCACAGGTAAACAGCACATTTCTTCTTCTACGCTTGCATTATCGGCAGAGCAGACGCTGAATGCGCACTTTCATCTGGTTTGGTCTGCCGCGGTTTCCGTAGCGTCGTGAACGCGCTTTTAGGAAATCCTATACACTACTGTTTATGCTCTAAAAACATTCTAAATGACTTCGTTTCGAGTAAATTATGGACGCTACCCACTCAGAACACTTGGAATATATTGGACGAGCAGTATGGAGGAATATTGACACGTTTTTTTGTGGACTTTTATGGACCTTTCTGCCTCGGGCGCCATAGACCTCCATTATTTGAATGTCAGCAGACAGCAAGAAGCCTCCCAGATCTCCAGATGCATTTGAGATATCAAAAAAGTACTCCAGAGTGTTGTTCAGCATGGAGGTGAGTAGAAAATGAAGGCTAATCATGTTTTGGGTGTACTATTCCTTTAAGCAAAGAAATGTGAAACTTTGCAGCTTTTTATTTCTTTTGGTAGATCTGACACGAACTGCAATGATGAATAGAAATACTCTTTCCCACTCCCTGTGTGACCACATGCCTGTGTTGGATTGGATAAACACTGACAGGTAAATGCAATGGTTGTATTGGATTGGTTGGTTGTATTACTATGAACTATGGATGGATGTTGGTCACAGGTTCAACAACTCGGATGGAACACTTACGACTTTTTACACTTGAACTGTTGACAGTTCTCCAGGCTATGAATACTGTATATGAACAGCAGCAACACAGCTGCTTCTGAGAGCCATCCAACCGACACTTGTTGTCAGAGTTCCCTGGTTTTACAGTAATGGCAAAGCTTCCCTTTCCTCCTCCTGAACATTGTAGTTAGGGTATGGATGCCTTTGAACCATTTCATCACCATAAATGGGAATTAAAAGTCTCTGCATGTCGTTCCAAAGATTTCACTAAGTCATGCTAGTTAGCCTTCTGATTATATTGCTTCATAATGTCATAGGCCTTTGTCCTTAAAGGAAAATTCCAGTTTTTAACACTTTTAGCCCATTTTCTGTAGTGTCCAGGATGAAATCGAATGATCGACACCAAAATTTTGACAATTGGTCCTGTCTCTGCTATTTGGCTCATGCAGAATCCACCCCTGGCTGCTTCAGAATGGCTTCCATAGTGCATGTCCGATAATGTCCTTAAAACAACCTTAAACGTTCTTTTTTTTAAATATGCTACTCACCGGGTCGTCAGCGCTGTTCAATGACGTTCAAAAAAAAGTTTCGCAAAGAAAAAAACGTTCCTGTAGTGTTTTATTTAGCATTTTGTAAATCCCATTGAGTTCTGTTGGAATAGTCAATATCCCTCCGCCACCGGAAACGGAAATGGGGCCTGTTTACGCTTAGTTGTAGTCTTTTCGCAAGGCCCAAGTGTTTCTGCTTCACTCTGTGTACTCCGCCGTCGAGGTGCTAACGTCTCTGTTAAACACTTTAAAAAACTCTGAAAATGGAATACGAAAGGTGGATTCTTGAGGAGGACATATTGGACTTTGAGTTTGACGGTAGAGGATACCGTCGCCAACTAGTGGTCTGGAGTGTGCAACGCTTCAGATTCGAACGGGAAGCGGAAGTTTATAAGCGGTTGTGATGTATCGGAAAAAATAGTTCTGGGATTTACAAAATGCTAAATAAAACAAGACAGGAACGGTTTTTCTTCACGAAACTTTTTTTGGAACGTCATTGAACAGCGCTGACGACCCGTTGAGTAGCATATTTAAAAAAAAGAACGTTTAAGGTTGTTTTAAGGACATTATTGGACATGCACAATGGAAGCCATTCTGAAGCAGCCAGGGGGGGATTCTGCATGAGCCAAATAGCAGAGACAGGACCAATCGTCAAAATTTTGGTGTCGATCATTCAATTTCATCCTGGACACTACAGAAAATGGGCTAAAAGTGTTAAAAACCGTAATTTTCCTTTAATCCTTCCCACACATTGAATGTTAACTTAGAGAGCATCATTTTTATGTTTTTTTTGGCATGTTTGATTCCTCCATATATTCGAGCTCTTACATCACATTTCAACATCCACTAAAATATGAAACATGTGCTTGAGGGAATTTGGCCTCCTCTGCTTTTATTCTATGACATGTAAACACTTAATCCATTCAAATGCATTAGTAAGCTTGACCTCATTTTCAGAGTGTTACTTTAGTGTTTGGCCATGATGTATCCACGTTAGGGAGTCGTACGCTGGCATCTACATACCCGCTCCCTTTGCTGTCCTTCTAAGTTGCTCTATATAATAGATACAGTCTACTTTCTTGGCCTCTCATATTATACCTTGCTCAAATGCTTTCATAAAATGGTGATATTGCAACAGATCTCCATCAAAAACAGGAGTTCTGTTTCTCCATGATGCTGAACAGGCTACTGGATGAGACTTGGTTATTTGTTTGATGTTGAGTTCCTGCTATTTTCTTGCTCCTTTTCTTTGGGCTGTATGTGAGGGTTCCTGTTGTTACAGTGTTATGTTAAAAAGTGCTAAATCTGAATAAGATTCCTTTGGTCTGGTCTCCATTGATCACAGCTTGTTGAGTTCTACTGACAAACAATAAGGCTTTATCGCAAACCGGCCCACTGAGCACTAGCCTTTAACTATCAACTGTCACTCCCAATGAAGTCACACTTGCAGCTCTTGAGGAATCCTCCATTGAAGGTGGAGGCTGTATTAAGGAGAATGGGACACCTTCTTTCCACTGCCGAAAAAGGAAAGCAGCTGTTGCTGTGGCAAAACAGAAACATTCCATGTGCATGGCTGTAACTCTGTGGTGCAAGTTGACAGGAAACCAACCATTTGCCCATTTCTGGTAACTTTTTTCTTCTTCCTAACTTGTAATTTTCTGTCAGTTTTGACAAAGATGCAGGTGTTTTCCTACACTATTAGGTCGTCATTGTACCCGCTGCCAAATTTTTCGAGTCTGCAGGGATGCAGTCCATTTACCCTACGCAAAGCTGCTATATGAGCTTATAGGCTACGTTCACACTGCAGATCTTAATGTTCTGATTTTTTTTATGAAGCTGTTAACGTGAATGTCTCAAAATGTGTCACTGAAGTGACCCACATGCATAGAAAAACAATAACAAGTCACGTCGAACCACGATTGGAGCAGAAGTGAAGTTTCTATGGATGGATTTAAATGTGTTAAATATACTTGCCACAGTCACATCTGAGAATAGTTTGTCAGCTCTGTGCTGCCGTAGATTGAATGATGGACTTTATTGATCTCACAGTGGAGAAATGTACTCTTTATCAGCTCAAAAAGTCAAAGAAGAAGAATGTGCCAAAGAAAAAAATAAAGGTGCATGGGTTATACACAGTACATATGACAGCTTTTTCTTTTAGGCCATGGTGTGACGCTATAAATACGTTTGAGCAGAGAAAAAAACGTTTGTTATCCACACTGTGCCACAGGGTCCGAGCGCCTATAAAATCTATATTAATTTATCTCAATACATTCTCTAATTTCCTTCTTATGAGTCTCTCTAAGTCAAAATGCCAAAATCTCAAACATAAAAGTAAAACCTAATTTCATTCTTCATCTTAAATATTTGCTCTCCTGCCCTCTACGTTTAACCAGCTAGATTTTATAATTTAGACAAACGAAACCCGAAGTTAAACCAATAGAACAGATCTTTCTCAGAATAATATATTTTGAAGTTCTATGCAATGTTTAAATGGAAGACATCTCCAGTTGCTTCGGACTCTCTTAGAGAACATAAATAGAGACTCTGAAGGTTAATCATCTAATTTCCTGATTCTCATAATAGTCAGATGTTATTTCAAGGCCCATTGATAAACATTTCAGCTTTCACAGCTTTGCATTTAGTATGTCTCATAATATACTGAACATTAAGCTGTATTGAAATAAATACATAATCCAAAAGCTCTTTACTAGGTGCACCTATTCAAAAACTTGAGCATGTTTTCATAAAACTACACTACGCTTTATAAAAATGTAAAAAGAAAAAAAGAAGGTCTCTAGTAAGCGGCAGCTGTTTGGACAATTCAATTCAGTTTATTTATATAGCACCAAATTCACAACACAAGTCATCTCAAGGCACTTTACAGTTCAACCAGATCATCCAGTCAAATTGATTCAAAGTTTTCTACCTAAGGAAAACCAGTTGATTGCATCGACTCATTGACTCAAATACAATCCCTCACACTAAGCATGCTTGTAGCGACCGTGGAGAGGAAAAACTCCCTTTGAACAGGAAGAAACCTCCAGCAGAACCAGGCTCTGTGTGAGCGGCCATCTGCTGAGGCCGACTGGGGTTCAAGGAGACAGAAGCAGAGATACAACAAGCAACAGTAAAAGGCGGCCCCGTCCAGGAAACACACAGCCAGGCAGACGAGCTCCAAGCCAGCTTCCATGCCAGAGGATGAAGAGAGCACATCCAGTCAGTCACAGTCAGAGAAACAGGACCACACTGGAAAACAGGCCGATCTCCAACATCTAGAAACAAGGGTGTTGATGGAAGCAGCACAGCTGATATTTCTCTCCAGGATGGAGTCACAGCCAAACAGGAGGCGAAGCTACTCTGAGGAAAAGCAGAGAGAGCAGAACGTTAGAGATTGAACTAACAGATTCCGCAGAGTGGGAGAATAGAGATAGAATGAAGCAGAATGATGAAATGGGGGTCCCTATGTCCTCCAGCAGTCTAAGCCTATAGCAGCATAACTATAGAGATAGCTCAGGATAACCTGAGCCACTCTAACTATAAGCTTTATCAAAAAGGAAAGTTTTAAGCCTAGCATTAAAAGTAGACAGGGTGTCTGCCTCACGGAATAAAACTGGTAGTTGGTTCCGCAGGAGAGGAGCCTGATAACTAAAAGATCTGCCTCCCATTCTACTTTTAGAAATTCTAGGAACCACTAGTAAACCTGCAGATTGAGAGCGAAGTGCTCTGTTAGGAACATAAGGAACAATCAGATCTCTGATATAAGATGGAGCTTGGCCATTTAAGGCTTTATATGTGAGAAGGAGGATTTTAAATTCTATTCTGGATTTAACAGGACAGAAATGACTTGCTAACTTGTCAGACATTAGAGTGTAAATGACAAAAGTCCCTCTAGTTTTGACTGAGGGATGCTGAAGAGAGCACACTGGGGGCAACTGCTTTGATTAAAGGCAGGGATATCAAACTGGTTCCAGAAAGGGCCGTGTGGCTGCAGGTTTTCTTTCCAACCAAGCAATAGCACACAGACTCCAGTCATCTCATCAAGTGAGTCCAATCTGAACATGATGACTTGGTTAGAAAGAAAACCTGCAGCCACACAGCCCTTTCTGGAGCCAGTTTGACACCCCTGTTTTAAGGGAAGGAAATTGAGGCTCAATCTAAACAGTCTATACAAGTGATTTAAAAAAAAAAGCAGCCTGGTCCTGTGAGTGTCAATATCAGCTGCAACATATTTATCATCTGGTCAGAATAGGGTGGGAAAAAAAATAAAAATAATGGTTCTTTTCAGCCTTGCATTATGGTTCAGGATGATGGAGGTATTGTAAGAATGAGAGATTGCTGCACTCATTAATATCAACTGAGCCTTGGTGATGAACATTACACACCCTTTTAATGACCACCATTCACCCGTCTTCTGATCTTTTTCCTCCAGGAAGTCCATGTATAGGTGCAGATTCCAGTCATATATATTCTGTCCTGGTAAATGACACTGAGTACAGTCACAAATGAGTAACGTTAGAAGATAAAATGTCTGAGGAGCTTTGTGTAATCGTAGAGAGGAATAAGCGCTATAATAAGTTAATGGTAAGTTTTACTGTGCTCGAAAATCTGACTATGGAGACATGAATCACCACCCTGGTAAACCCCAAAGTCTGATATTTGTTTGTGTGACAACAGATAAGAATTCATAGAATTTTAAAACAAAATTGTTTTTGTAAATAAAAGAAAGAAAATAACACAACTTTTTTTCTTTTTGTCAAAATATGCTTTTTATCTACAGATAAAAAGCGGAAAACTGAAAAACTTCAGTTTTCCGCTGCCATAGATAGTGTCAGAGATAGTGTTCTCCCTCTCTGCTGATTGGTCCGTATCATAACAGGTGGAGTTTGGCTGGGTAGTACAGTTGGTTGGTAAATTTATTATTGACAAGACATCAACCAATCACATGACAGGAAGAAACAACCAGTCAAAATTAATTCTTGCAAGTTGAAACTAACACCTAAAAATGCTCGACACCATTTGCTGTAGATCTTAAGAGGGAGGGGGGGGTTCCATCTTTGGCTTAACAAACTATGTTTGTGCTGCTAATATGAGTATCAAATAACTTAATTAAAGGATTAATTCAGTTGGTGTATAGAGTGTACCGTTATTCCATCTATTGCACAGATGCTGGACACTAATTGTATTCAATTTGAAGACGTTGGGGAAGCCACTTTCTCTTAGGTCCACTTTTTTGTCTATTTGTTTGTATTAAGATATTTATGCATAATGCAAAAAATGTAAACATTAACCACAGTCTATTGATGCAGAATTGCATTTCTGAATTTAAGCAGAGAAGAAAATGTAACTGTAGTTCATGTAAGGTAAATTTTCAGTTTTAGCAATTTATATATTTTGTGAAAAGTGTGGCATCCTGTCTGAGTCAGGACTGTGGTTTATTAACCTTTTGATCAGTTCTCAGGGGGTTGTGTGTTCTTGTCATGAATCTTCATTTCCTGCATGGTGGGTTGCTTTTGTTTTTTTACATCTGCTTGTAGGTCTAACGTTTCCTCACACAGCACCATTGCTGAATCTTTCTATTTTGTTTTAATTTGTTTATCTTTTTTTATTCTAATCTCAATCATAAATCCAGTCTGAAATTATTTCCTGAGATTCTCTGAAATCTCCTTCTGAAAAGATCTAATCTGTTATCATGTAAATCTCCATGCCTCATTTTTAAAAATATATTTTGATCCCACTCTTTGTTGTGATGTTTTGTTTTACTCTGTTACTCTGTTTTTATTGTTCCAATAAGTTAAAATGTCCTGTTAATGTTCCTGGTTAAAAATCACCATATTTCCATAAACAGAGCAAGATCCACAAACTGCTCTTTCTTCCAGGTGAGAAATTATACTTATGTCCCATAAATTCCTCTTAAAAATATAAAAACTTCTCCCATGTGATGCCACAAGGTTAATTTCGCTGATTTCACTCGTGCGTTTGAGGAGGAAAAGCAAAAAAAAACTTCCACAGCGCTCCGATGTAAAGATGTAAAAACAAAAAGATTTATTCCACAGTTTCTTGTGTTATCCTTTACATGAGCAGTCAAATCTTAAATAACCTCCACAAACAAACTACGGTTGAAAAACCGTGTGGCTCTGTCGATTCTCACTTGCAGCCGTCGCCTTTTTTCCTCTCTCTTTTTTTTCCTTAACGCCAGGCTGCGCACTTCATTTGCATAAATTGCAAAGTGGCCAATAAAGATATAAGGCATACAAACTTAAAATAAAACACTTATTCACAAAACGTTATGAATTTAACTACATGCAATATAATAATGCTTCCTAAACCTCAACAAATTCACTTATTAAATTATTAATTAAACAAATACGTTTTTACAATAACTGAATATTTTCTACATTAACTTGGCCTCCACATTCCGGCCCCTAATTGTGACCCTATTACACAATTACCAACTTAAAAACTTGTGGAGCCGAGGTACTCAAACACCCTTCAATGAACAACATAAAAATATAAAACGAACTTATTAGTCTCTACCAATGATTGCTTCAGCCTGATTCCTGTAAAAGACAAATCTTTGTTATGGGTCTGTCCATTGTGCTTGTCTTGGTTTTGATCTTCACTTGACGCACCAGTCCTGTCTTGTCTGAGATGGTTTGGATTACTTTCCCTGTGACCCAAGAATTGCGTGGAGCTGTGTCATCAACAATAAGCACGATGTCTCCAACTGCAAAGTTGCGAGATGGACGGGTCCATTTTTGCCTTTCCTGAAGCAATGGCAAATATTCTCGTGTCCAACGTTTCCAAAATATTTCTGACATATATTGTACTTGCTTCCATCTCCGTCTTGCGTAGAGATCATGCTTGTCAAACAGTCCAGGAGAAAGCGATGGTTTGGTTTTCAGAAGCAATAGATGATTAGGAGTGAGTACCTCCAAATCGTTTGGATCACTGGACACCTTGGTTATTGGCCGACCATTAATAATAGCTTCTGCCTCACATAGAAGTGTATGCAGGCCCTCTTCGTCCAGTGTCTGTAGTCTTAGCGTGACATTTAAGATCTTCTTCACCGACTTTATTAATCTCTCCCAGACACCGCCATGATGGGATCCAGTGGGAGGATTGAACATCCATTGAATGCCTTGCTGTTGAAGGTGGCCTTCAATCTTGGACACGTTCCATTCATTAATGGCTCTCTTAAGTTCACGCTCTGCACCAATGAAATTCGTTCCATTATCAGAACGAAGGATCTTTACTTGACCTCGTCTAGCAATAAAGCGACGAAGGGCGTGAATAAAGGAATCTGTGTCCAATGAGGCTGCCATTTCCAAGTGTACTGCACGAGTAGTTAGACAGGTAAAAATGACGCCGTACCTTTTCACTACACTTCGTCCACGTCTAACCTCAAATGGACCAAAGTAATCTACTCCAGAGTTAGTAAATGGTGGGTCATCTGGAAGAACTCTGTCTTGAGGAAGGTCAGCCATTTGTTGCTTTCCTGCAACTCCATGCGCACGTCGACAGACAATACACTTAGAGAGTATCTGTCTTACTGCAGTGTTGGCACCGGGAACCCAGAATTTAGTTCTCAACTTTGAGATTACATGATTACGACCACAATGTGCCAAGTTCTCATGAATTTCTCTGAGGATAAGCTTTACGACGTGTAGATCCTTACTTAGGATTGCTGGGCGCCTTGACTCCTCCGGGAGTGCAGCTTTCCTAAGTCATCCTCCAACCCTGAGAATGCCTTTTTCAAGTACTGGATTCAGTTTGAAAAGAGAACTAGTCCTCTTCACTCCCTGACCCTTAGAAAGTGCAGTGATCTCTTCGGAAAATGCCCTAGCTTGGCAATAGCAAACAATTGCTTCTTCAGCCTTTGCAAGGTTCTCCATAGTTAGTTTCTTGATGTTCGCTTTAAACTGACTTTCCTTGAAACCTTTCATTTCCTTTTCAACATCTGATTGGGTCTTAATAGAACTTAGCTCTTTCCTTTTGCGACACCGTTGCAGCAGAATACTCTTAACTTTAAGCATCCATGCGACCGCCCTTTTTAGTCGAAACCAGGATGAGAAGTACTGCAGGAATTCCTCCACTACATCTTTATATTCCTCAACAGTGTGAGCACAAATCAGTGTACTCTTCACCTCTGGGTCTTGTATAGTCAGATCTCCACTGGTATGCATACTCTCTGGCCATTCGTCCATGTGTTTCACAAGAAAGTCCGGCCCCTGTAACCATACGTGGTGGTGAATGAAGCTTTCTGCCTTGAGACCCCTGGATGCACAGTCAGCGGGATTCAATGAGGTGTTGATATACCTCCATTGCTGTGGATCGGAGCACTTCAGGATGGCATCCACACGATTAGCAACGAACGTGCGGAACCTACTAGTTTGGTTATTGATATATTTCAGCACTGTGGTACTATCTGACCAAAACACAGATGGCTGGAGTGGAAGTTGCAGTTCTGATGTTAAAACATTGTCCATGCGTGCTGCCATGGTTGCTGCAGTAAGCTCCATACGGGGAACCGTTACAGGCTTAAGTGAGGCCACTCTTGCTTTCCCCAGCATGAATGCACAATGAACTTCGTTACTGATATTCTTCTGCAGCAAATAGCTAACTGTACCATAGCCCTCTTCGCTGGCATCAGCAAAATGGTGCAGCTGGTTGTATACCGACAGTCCAAATCCTGACGTTTTAAAACATCTTGGAACACTTATGTTCTCCAGCAGGTGGAGCTGGGTCCTCCACTCTAGCCACTTATGAGCCAAGTCTTCAGGTATGATGGCATCCCACCCAATCTTCCGCCTGCAAAGCTCTTGCAGAATCTTCTTAGCCTGAAGAATGACTGGTGACAGGATACCCAATGGGTCATAGACGGAACTCACGATGGAAAGGATGTTCCTCCGAGTGGCAGCCTTGTCTGTCATTATGATCTTGAACCTGAAGCTGTCCGACTGAATACACCAGTGGACTCCCAAAGCCCTCTCTATGGGTAGCATATCCTGGTCCAGATCCAGATTTTTAACTTCTGATGTCCTCTCCTCTTCTGGGATAGCTGACAGCACTGCTCTGCTATTGCTAATCCATTTTGTAAGTCTGAATCCGCCTCTATGACATACTGCTCTCAGAGTGTGGTACAACTGGATGGCTTCATCTTCTGAACTCACAGACTTTAAACAGTCATCTACATAGAAGTTGTGTAGCACTGTGTCAACTGCTTGATTGCTGGCCTGGTCTTGGTTATCTTCTGCACATTTACGGAGAGCGAAATTGGCACAGCTTGGTGATGAAGTTGCACCAAAAATGTGAACCACCATCTTGTACTCCAGCATTTCCTGAGTAATGTCGCCAGATTCCCACCACAGAAACCGGAGAAGGTCAGAATCATCATCAGGCACCCTTACTTGGTGAAACATTGCTTCCACATCTGCCATAATGGCCACCTCTTCTTGCCTGAATCTAATAATCACTCCAAGAAGGGTACTTGTAAGATTTGGTCCTTGTAATAATTGGTTATTTAAAGAAGTACCTTTGTATGATGCTCCACAGTCAAAGACCACTCTAAGTTTGTGTTTCTTAGGATGGTAAACTCCGTGATGTGGCAGGTACCAAACCTTCCCATCATCACGATCAAGGTCTTCTTTCGGAACCTTCACTGCATAACCTTTGTCTATAATGTTACTCATGAAACCTGAGTATTCAGTGTGGAACGAAGAGTTCTTCTCCAATTTCCGCTTTAGGTTTAAAGCACGTTGCTCAGCCACTTTACGGTTGTTGGGCATCTTAATATGTTTGTTCCGTAATGGCAATGAGATCCTGTAATGTCCATCCACGATGGTAGCTGACTGTGTCGTAATCTCCATAAACTGCAAATCTTCCCTTGACATTTCTTCTTTCTCGTTTCCTTTACACTCAGGAAAATCACTTTTAAACTGTTGACTCCAGAGTTCATCCAATGTGCTTACTGATATGCGATTTGCTGAAACTTGAATCAACCTTTGTGTTGCACTTAGTGAAATTTGTCCTTGGAGGGGTTCGCTGATGGTCCAACCAAGCCTCGTTCTCACGGCGTATGGACCACCATTTTCACTTGCAATAACCTGCCAAGGTTCGATAGCTTTAGGAGCGTTAGCCCCTATCAGAAGACTAACCTTAGCTTCAATCTTAGGTATTGACACCTGCTAAAGGTAGGGCCACCTGTTCACATAATCTTGTGAAGGGATGTTATCGGCAGAAGCAGGAATGTTGCTGTGACTGTAAATTTCTGGCATCTCAAAAAAATCATTACTGTCTAAGCTGCTTATTTCCAAACCAGAAACCATGTGACTACTGACGATGTTTTCTTCTCCCATTGTTTTCAGCAAAATGTTCGTTTTCCTGCCTGAAAGGTTAAGCTCCTTCATCAGCTCTTCAGTACAAAAACAAGCTGTACTGCCTGGATCCAGAAAAGCATATGTATATGTCACCTTTTGACCTCTTTTCGATTTGACTTTGACTGGAACTATCGCCAATGTGTGTTCTGGTTTCTCTGTACCATAAATGGGTGCATCAATTCCCACAAATCCATTCACAACTGACTCTGTCGGTTGTTCCTCTCCGTCATCCGTTCCCACTTCAGGCCCTGCTTCGTTGTTAACAATACTGGACCTTTTCTTTATGTGTAGTACTGTGGGATGATATTGTGCACAAACCTGACAGCTGGCCTTTTCTTTGCACAAATTACTCATGTGTCCCTTTTTAAGGCAGCTGAAACACAATCCTTTAGTTCGCAAGAAATCAATCTTTTCCTTGTGAAGTGATTTCCTCATCTTCTTACATTGTTCCATAGAGTGCTCCTCGCCATGACAGAAGAGACAAGGCTTGGAAAATGCACATGTCTGATTTCCGTTGACATTTTTCTTTGACTTGGTAGGTGTATCCTGGGAAGTGGTAATAGTTGCAGCTGTAGTGAAAACCTTTTTGATGCCACTTCTTCTTTGCAACCTCTCATCCACTTGTCCTTTAACTTGAAGCTTTAAGGTGCTGTCCTTTATATCACCAAACAGAGGATGTAAAACTTCTTTGGCCTGTTTATTGACAAAATCCACCAGATCGGCAAACTTGACTCTGCGCTTTTCTTTGTCCAAGATTCTACAAGCATGTGTTCTCCATCTTTCTCTCATTTTGTATGGGAGCTTGGCACTGATGGCACGCATGTTGGCTGTGTTATCCAACTCCTCCATGTACTCTACGTCTGCCATTGCATTACGACATCCCGTGAGATAGAGTCCGAATGCATGAAGAGCCTCTCCGTCGTCAGATTTGATTGTAGGCCATCCAAGAGCCTTGTTAATATAAGCTACAGATATCTTGTAGCTGTTTCCAAAATGCTCTTTCAAAAGTCTTTTAGCTTCATTATATCCATGCTTTGGTTCCATATGAAGACAACTTCTTATCAATTCTCGTGGCTGTCCACTTGTGTACTGTTCCAAGTAGTACAGCCGGTCTTTGTCGCTTTCTGTTTTATCCTCCACCCCATGTTCAAATGCCCGAATGAATAGCCGATACTCTAATGGGTCTCCTGTAAAAACGGAAATGTTCTGAGGGGGCAATGCTGCCAACTTCTGCTGCTTAGTTAGCACTTCGACTACATTCTGCAGAGCACTTGGTGTCTGCGTTGGCTGAGAGGTAACAGCATGTGTTTGATGCATGTTTTGAACAATGTTATTGTTCCTCACTTGACTCTCCTGCGTTGGCAAAGGACTATTTGACTGCTGCTGAGCAAACAAACTTTCAGCTCTGTGCGATGCCACGAAGGAGTTCATTCCATCTGGTTTGGATGAACACCTGGATATTTTGGATGCACGACTGGATGCCTTAGATGCACGTCCATCATATTCTGACAGGATCTTGATCTTTGCCTCATTTGCTGCTAGAGCTGTTTGTATTTCTAGCTCCTCCTTTTCAGCCTTGAGTTTAGCCTCTCTTTCTTCCAGTAAGTGTCTCTGTTTCAAAGAAGATGCCTGAACCAACAGCTTAGCTCGTTCCAACTCTGCTTTCATTCGTGTGGAGGATACAGACGATAACGCACAAGAACCTTGTTCAGAAAAGCTCTTATGACTTCGTTTCGACAAAGATGTATTAGATACACTATCGAATGAATTAATCTCATCGTTGCATTTTTCAGCCTCTGCTGTGCATTTAGCCATTTCCTCAATCCAAATCAAAGCTGTCTCTGCAAACGCCTTGAAAGAATCAGCCTTAGGTTCAAACCAGTTTTCTTGATCTAATTTTAAATCTTCTTCTGATACTTGTTGGAGAAGCTGGCTTACATTTGTGTTCAACCCACAAAATTCTCCAAACAGTCTATTAAAATCTTCCATTAACTGGTTTGCTTCAGTTAAGCTGATATCATCTTCATTTTCTATCAGCCGTCGCACCTGATTCACTGTGAATGTTAACTTTTCCAACTTGGCTCTTCGTAAACCAATTGCACGCTGCAACTTTTCTTCCAAAGCTTTCGGTGTGACTTTGACTGCTCTATCTTCCAATTTAGCCACTGTATCTTCCTTTTCAGCATTCATGACTTAAATTTTCTAAATAACAACAGCAGAAAACTCCTTCGTTCATCCGAAAAGCATGTGGATCATATAGGAAAGCGCTTAACATCCACTAAGACTCAGCATTTTTCTTGTTAAATATTTCCACTACTCACGTTTCTTCCAGCTTTGATTTTCCTTTGTTGCTGCTTGAAAACCGTCCACAGGTGAAAATTAATCCACAGAGCAGGTTTTTCAACGAATGTGATGCCACAAGGTTAATTTCGCTGATTTCACTCGTGCGTTTGAGGAGGAAAAGCAAAAAAAAACTTCCACAGCGCTCCGATGTAAAGATGTAAAAACAAAAAGATTTATTCCACAGTTTCTTGTGTTATCCTTTACATGAGCAGTCAAATCTTAAATAACCTCCACAAACAAACTACGGTTGAAAAACCGTGTGGCTCTGTCGATTCTCACTTGCAGCCGTCGCCTTTTTTCCTCTCTCTTTTTTTTCCTTAACGCCAGGCTGCGCACTTCATTTGCATAAATTGCAAAGTGGCCAATAAAGATATAAGTTTAGT
Organism: Cyprinodon tularosa; assembly: GCF_016077235.1. Classification (NCBI taxonomy): domain Eukaryota; kingdom Metazoa; phylum Chordata; class Actinopteri; order Cyprinodontiformes; family Cyprinodontidae; genus Cyprinodon; species Cyprinodon tularosa. The sequence continues at coordinate 1,135,433 of NW_024039340.1, read as the reverse complement.
TTAGTTTAGTTTAGTTTATTTAGGATCCCCATTAGCTGTAGCAAGCTACAGCTATTCTTCCTGGGGTCCAACAACAAAACATGAAATAAAAAAAAATTACAAATGAAATAAAATTATGTGGACATTAAAACAACATTTCCCATAATCTATACATATACATATATACATACACACATATACAGATACATATATACATATACATATATACCCATATACATAAACAGAAACAATCCAAACTAATCAAAACAAACTACAAAGCACAGCAAGTGAAGAAGACAGTCCTAATCATGTTTTACCTCTATATTTAATAAATGTTCTTTCAATGATTTTTTAAATTTCCTTAAATCAGTTATCAGTTTAATGTAATTCGGCAGTAAATTCCATGCTTTCATACCTCTATACATAACTGTTCTTTTTAGGGCATTTGACTTTACTTTAGGCAAACTAAAGTTTCCTTCAGTCGCATGCCTAGTCCTGTATTCGTGATTTTCTGAACTAAAAGTAAGGTTTGTAAATAACATATAAGGTGTTTTTAATACAGATATGTTTCTAATCATAACAGTCAATGAGTATGAAAGTCTGTCTTTAACCAACAACCAGTTTAATTTTTTATGCATTGTTATGATATTTGTCCTTAAATCACACTTCAATATTATTCGGGCAGCTCTATTTTGTACATGTTGTAGTTTATTTAGCATCTCTCCTGGGGCATTTGACCAGACGACTGGGCAGTAATCCATATGAGAAAAAATCAATGATTGGATTATCATTTTAAGAATATGTGGGGACATAAAGGTTGCATGTCTTCTTATGACTGTGATTCCTCTACCCATCTTTGCAATCATGTTATTAATATGTTTTCTCCATAATAACGTGTTATCCACCGTCACTCCCAGAAGCTTGGACTCATGCACATTCCTTATCGAGACGTTATTGATATTAATATTCAATATATGATTACTGTTTACGTTGTAATTTGACCTCACAATCATGCTGTTAGTTTTTGCTGTATTCAATACCAGCTTATTTGCTTTCACCCATTTATCCACTCCCACTAGTTCGTTATTCATAATAATTTCTAATTCATTATTTGTTCTTGCTGATGTATATATAGTGGAATCATCTGCATACATAATTATTTTAGTTCTTTTGAGTATGTATGGTAAGTCATTAGTAAATATTGAAAATAATAAAGGACCCAGGCAGCTCCCTTGAGGTACACCACATGTTACAGTTTGTTTTTCAGAAAATGCACCATTAAAATATACCGTTTGTGACCGGTTAGTTAAATAACTGTAAAACCAAGTAAGTGCAGATTGTTCAAAACCATAGCAGGAAAGTTTTTCTAATAGCAGATCGTGGTCAATTAAATCAAAAGCAGCTGAAAAATCTAGAAACACAACTCCCACCATATCTTTCATTTCAATACTCCTAAGCCAGTCATCAGACATACTAATTAGTGCTGTTGCTGTAGAATGAGCCTTTCTATAAGCATGTTGAGAGTGACAAATTATGTTATTAATCGACAGATAATTATTAATTTGTTCATATACTATGGTCTCTGTTATTTTTCCTAACACAGGTAGTAGACTTATCGGACGACTATTTGAGCTGGAAAAGGGCAGTTTCTTATTTTTCTGTAATGGGATTATTTTGGCTGTTTTCCAGGCTTGTGGACACACTGAAGACATAAAACTTAAATTAATAATGTGAGTAATTACAGGAGCGATTTCATCAGCAACCAATTTGAGAAGTCTGACATCCAGTTCATCAACACCCGGTGGTTTATCTTTGCACTTTTTCAGGCAATCCTTTACCCTCTGCAAGTTAACCATTTCTAATTTAAACTTGGACCTTTTCCCTTTCATTATTTCATTTCTTATTAATAAGTGAGATATTTCATTACTTAGGTTAGGCATATTTTCTCTTAGTTTTGCTATTTTACTAATGAAATAATTATTTAAATAATTAGCAATTTCTCTAGATCCAGTTATGAAGCCATCATTTGTCTCAAGGAATAATGGATGCGTTCTATTTTTCCTACCTGTCAAATCATTAACTATCTTCCACATTTTTTTGCAATCATTCCCCGCCTTCTTTACTCTATCTTCATAATAATTCTTTTTTTTCTTTTTATTTAGCTTGGTCACAGCGTTTCTTGTTTTCCTATAGAGGCACCAGTCTTCCTTATTCCCAGTTATAATTGCAGTTTTTTTCATTTGTTCTCTCATTTTCATAGCTTCTTTCATTTCTTTGTCCAGCCAGGGTGTTTTCGATGTTCTGACGGTAAACCTTCTCAAAGGTGCATGTTTCTCAATCACAGGTAGAAATAAATCATCAAACTTTGACAGTGCAAGCTCAGGATTTCTTTCAGTCAACACTTTAGACCAACATATTTCTCTCACATTGTCAACAAAAGAATAAGGATTGAAAGATGCATATGATCTCTTAAAAATTATTGTAGGTCCTTGCCTATCTACCTTATTGTTTTTTTCTACTATAATCAGATTATGGTCACTGCTTCCAATTGGGACCGATGATATCTTGTTAACTGTTTCTGGAGAGTTTGTAAAAATGTGATCAATACATGTAGCTGTTTTAGTACCATCTTGTTTTACACATATTCTTGTTGGCTTAATCATAATAAGGCATACAAACTTAAAATAAAACACTTATTCACAAAACGTTATGAATTTAACTACATGCAATATAATAATGCTTCCTAAACCTCAACAAATTCACTTATTAAATTATTAATTAAACAAATACGTTTTTACAATAACTGAATATTTTCTACATTAACTTGGCCTCCACATCCCATTTAAACTCCTAACTAGAAATGTATTGTCATCTTACATCTTCACAGGCTGTAGCCAACAAACCAAACAAAGAATCGTTAGAAAAGACAGCAGAGCTTCTGTTCTCAGGTTATGAGGCTTTCAATTTGCCCTCTTGATTTCAGACAGAGATAAGCTATCATTAAATAGTGAATGCAGTTTTGATATGATGGCTAAATTCTTTGGGGGTGGGTTGTGTGGACCAAGCTAACCTGGCCCACACTGCAAAGAATTTGAAGTAATTATTTTATTTTAAGAGTAAAAATCTAATTCCTTTTGCAAATCATCTTATTAACCTATTCAAATTAAGGATGAATACACCTAATTTAGGAAATTTTTACTTATTTCTAGATCATTTTTGCAGTGCATGTGATCTCTAAACCCAACAACTTGTGCTGCCATGAGACTGAAGACTGTATCATGTAATCACACCTTTCAGATACTACTTTTATTCAGTGGCTACATGTGTTTAGTTCACCTCTTTTAATTAGTATGAACTGCACAAGGTGATAATGCTACTTAAACAAACAAAGCGTATGAATTATCCTGGAATGCCTATATATCTAAATATACTAATCAGCAGATTAATTCAGAAAACATGCAGAGGATAGTACATAGATCCTGGCTTGCATATAAAGCAATGAATGCATTTAAACAGGATGCATGAAAAATGTGGGTCAGAACTCGATCTTTGTGAAATTCCTACATAGAAATCCTAGCCAGGGGAAGAAGGCTGTGGGGCGTGAACCAAAAAACTTTAGCAGCGGTTTTAATTCAGCCATACTGGAAGCTTTTTTGGCTTTAAAGCAAATGAAATGTAATTTATTTAAAAAGGAAATGCTGGATTAAATTCAAATTGAAATGGTTTAAGAAAAAGGTTGACCTGGGCAGCTTTTAAACCATATCTTTTAGTTTAGTTTTTTTTTTTTTTTTTTTTCGGGGTGATCACTGTCCTGCTAGTAAGCAAGCTTGAGAATAAAGTCACAATGTTATGGTCTTCCTTTCTCCCTCTGGATTCTCTGAATGGTGTTTTTCTGAAATGCCATGTGTTAAAGCAGGCTTTATGAGTCTTAGCTCCTTGGGAATCATTAAGAAGTTTCCTGCTTAATTTGAGATCTGTCTTTTTGGTCAGCAGTGATTTTGCGCTAGAAACTCTCCCCTAGTATCCCATTTTACCCCGTCTCTCTTTCTAGTAGAAAAAGCATAAACTCTGACATTAACTGAGTGATGTTAGGCCTACAGAGCTGTAGATGTTGCCTTAGAAATTGTTCTGTAATCCCATCCAGAGTGATTCATCTAGATGATTTTTCTTCTTAACGGTTCTTGGATTTCTTTAGTTCAGGACACATATCATGAGGCTTCACACTTTTTCTAGAAGTGTTAGGATTATATCAAATACGATTATATTGAAGATGTGTTAAACCCAAATAATATCTGCCTGTTGCATGTCAGCACTAATGTTTTCCCGAGTGGTTTATCTAATTAGAACAGTTCCTCTGTCAGGATAAGAAGTCCTCTTCATTATGCATGTGGTAAAGATTTGGGAATGGAATGAGAGCGGGGTACTTTATCTAATAAGTGCTATATTTTGAAAAGGCTGGAGCAGGGATGTCTCCTCATTTACAGACGTGTATGATGCAATTTATGTGGTGATGTGGTATAATGGTGTTGTATAAAATGCTTTTTTAACTGTGATTCTGGGCCAAAGAAACGTGAGCCCGTTGGTAAGTTCTGCGTTCTGTACCTATAGCAACTTCTCTGGTCTGAGTAAGATAAAAATTTCCATCAAATATTGTTGTCATGTCTCACGGTTATTTAATAAATATACATTATGAAATGTTGTTTGAAGAGTTTGTCCCGAGTGATCTCTTCTCAGAAAAATAACTGGAGTGAGAAAGCTTTAACCCTGTAATGCCAAATGTATCATATTTGATACATACGGTTTCTAAAATGTTTTGCGTCTGACACCTTTTGCATAATTTAATGGTAAAAACTTTGCTCAAAATCCTATTGTACACAATCAGATATACCTGTTAACAGAGGGCAGAAGACTACACAAAAAAATAATCTTGACTTATCGCATAGTAATAAATTATTAATATCAAAAATGTATTTCTGTTTTTTCTTTTTACATATTTTAATAAAAGGCCAAATAAGGAATTCAAACAAAAAAAAAAGTAATTTTCTGTTTTGTTTTATTCTTGGATCGGGCTTTAAAGCGTTAAGGTGAAAAAACAGAGCTTTCCTTTACAGAAGTTTTAGGGCAAAACTCGTAATCCGTGCCTATAAATGTTTGTTTTCATCCTCCGATAGCCCCTCTGTTTCCTCTTGTTTTTGTTCTGTCGTTTTGCTTACTCTAGTTAGGTTAACATAAACTGGAACCTGACTTTTCCATTGTGGCTCATATATTTGCTGTTGCTTGAAACTGGTCCACTGCAGGTCAAAATTCAATCAGTTTCTTTGATTTTTTTTTTTTTTGTACGCGACCATATGGAGGGTATATATACTGTACAAAAAAAGACAGGAAACTAATTACAGGAAATTGGTAAGATTGCTCACAAAAAGTATTCTTCCACTTTTTGCATATACACACGTAGATATATGTATATAGATATATTATGCTTAAAAATTGCATTTGTGACATGCATACTGCTTTGCTTTGTGAAACAGAATTCAATCAATAGATCAGATGTATTATTTTTGGTAGATTTTTTTCTGTATATTTTAAGTTTTATTTTAAGTGCATGTCATGCAATGCTCATGTTCTATATAGGTCTGCACATGTTAAAATATAAAGACAACACAGTTTGGTAACAACTCATTTGTCAAATAAATAGTAAAATATAATGCTATTGGAGAATGATTGGCTCAAAAAACTAAAAGTGGTGACATACACTATATTGCCAAAAGTATTTGCTCACCTGCCTTGACTCACATATGAGCTTAAGTGACATCCCGTTCCTAATCCATAGGGTTCAATATGACGTCGGTCCACCCTTTGCAGCTAGAACAGCTTCAACTCTTCTGGGAAGGCTGTCCACAAGGTTTAGGAGTGTGTTTATGGGAATTTTTGACCATTCTTCCAGAAGCGCATTTGTGAGGTCGCACACTGATGTTGGACGAGAAGGCCTGGCTCTCAGTCTCCGCTCTAATTCATCCCAAAGGTGTTCTATCGGGTTGAGGTCAGGACTCTGTGCAGGCCAGTCAAGTTCATCCACACCAGACTCTGTCATCCATGTCTTTATGGACCTTGCTTTGTGCACTGGTGCACAGTCATGTTGGAAGAGGAAGGGGCCAGCTCCAAACTGTTCCCACAAAGTTGGGAGCATGGAATTGTCCAAAATGTCTTGGTATGCTGAAGCATTCAGAGTTCCTTTCACTGGAAGTAAGGGGCCAAGCCCAGCTCCTGAAAAACAACCCCACACCATAATCCCCCCTCCACCAAACTTTACACTTGGCACAATGCAGTCAGACAAGTACCGTTCTCCTGGCAACCGCCAAACCCAGACCCGTCCATCAGATTGCCAGATGGAGAAGCGCGATTCGTCACTCCAGAGAACGCGTCTCCACTGCTCTAGAGTCCAGTGGCGGCGTGCTTTACACCACCGCATCCGACGCTTTGCATTGCACTTGGTGATGTATGGCTTGGATGCAGCTGCTCGACCATGGAAACCCATTCCATGAAGCTCTCTGCGCACTGTTCTTGAGCTAATCTGAAGGCCACATGAAGTTTGGAGGTCTGTAGTGATTGACTCTGCAGAAAGTTGGCGACCTCTTCGCACTATGCGCGTCAGCATCCGCTGACCCCGCTCCGTCAGTTTACGTGGCCTACCACTTCGTGGCTGAGTTGCTGTCGTTCCCAAACACTTCCATTTTCTTATAATACAGCTGACAGTTGACTGTGGAATATTTAGGAGCGAGGAAATTTCACGACTGGATTTGTTGCACAGGTGGCATCCTATCACAGTTCCACGCTGGAATTCACTGAGCTCCTGAGAGCGACCCATTCTTTCACAAATGTTTGTAAAAACAGTCTGCATGCCTAGGTGCTTGAATTTATACACCTGTGGCCATGGAAGTGATTGGAACACCTGATTCCAATAATTTGGATGGGTGAGCAAATACTTTTGGCAATATAGTGTATGTTCAAAGAAGAACATATGTCACCACGAAAAAACATAATCAGAACAATGGTTTGGTTAAGGTTTTTACCTTCAGCTATAGTAAATATAGACAATGATAAATGCAAATGCTGTTTTATGTTCATTGTATGTTCATATTTAACATGGTGACATTTTTTAAAATATGTACAGCACTTGTCCAACGTGTTTGCTTTAAGTGCTTCGTTAATAAGTAATACTGAAAAGTGTATAAATGCAGCTATAATAAAGCAACACTATTGTAACTTTTGCCCACTAGAGGTTGCTAGACCTTTAAATTCCAGGTTTAGCAGCTCTGAAAGAAACTGGCAATATTACACTGTAGCAGTAACACTGTTAACAGCAGTAACAGTAGCTATAGTATAGCTTCCCTCTGCTTTGGAAACTGCTTGCAGACCACTGTGGAACCAGCACATTGAGAAGTCATGGAGTTCCTGGTAAATTGAAGTTCCCATTCACCCCTCTAGATCAGGGGTGCTCAAGTCTAGTCCTCAAGAGCTACTATCCTGCAACTTTTTGATGCAACCCTTTTTAACACACCTGAATCAATTAAGTGGCTCGTTAATACGCCTCTGCTGTGCTTAATGAGGGGATTGAGACTTTAGATTCAAGGGGTGCTAGAGAAGAGATGCATCTAAAAGTGACAGGATGGTAGCTCCTGACTGGACTTGAGCACCCCTGCTCTAGATTATATCCTACATCAGAGAGCAAGAAGTATATCTGATCAGGTGTCATATGATTTGTTGGATAACAGCAACTTTTAGCTTAGTTAGATCTGGTGTTTAAGGGGCACTCTGGGTCACATGACTAATTTTTAAGAAGAGCAGCCTGCAGGGAGCATTAATAAGGACCATGCGCCTTACAGTATATTGACCTTAAAAAATAATTGAGTATAGCACAAGTTAAGCTAATACTTGGGTCAAGTGTTATGCAGTGTCTCTTTAAAGGAATAGTACACCCAAAACATGATTAGCCTTCATTTTCTACTCACCCCCATGCTGAACAACACTCAGGAGTCTAAGGGCCGGATTTATCAAAGGTTTGCGTGTATAAAAACGTGAGCTATTTCACTGCGCACGCTAAAAAATGTACAAACTGATCTATCAACAGCGTGCTAAAAGGATTTGGTCTTTAAAACGTGCTAAATAGCGCCTCTTATCCATTTATTACTTTTTCTGCAATGAATATGCAATATGGGGCGTTTACACGCAAAAGTGCGTCTTGTGGGAGGAGAACGTGTAAATATATTAATTTAGCACTCGCAAAGTGATTTATTAAACCTGAAAGCAATTTTGCTAACGGTATCTGACTCTATATTAAACACGTTTCAAAAGAAGGTGCAAATGGTCTGTATGCGTAATTGCGCACACATGGCAGCGGTTATTGTCGCAAGAAGGAGACATCTGAAGCAAAGAGACGCAGAGAACGCATTTTTTCACTCCGTGTGAATATTTTTGGAATGAACGAGGACACGATCATCAAAACATATCGTTTATCCAGCATTGCCATTTTGGAGCTGTTGGGGGAACTCCGAATGGATTTGGAGCCAGCCACAAGGAGGATCCACGCAATACCAGATATCACAAAACTCCTTGCAACATTGCACTTTTTTGCATCTGGGATCTCCCAATCTCGTTTTTCAGAAGTGCGCGCAGTCATCTTATCCACAGTCACTTCTTGTGAGCCATTTGGTATGTGCATTTTTCTAGAGGCCAATACAAAACACCTGTTTTTTTTTTTTTTTTTACTGCAGTGAAGTAGAAATTCAGCCACATTCCACCTTAGGGAATAAAGGTTGCCAAAGTTTATATATATATCCATCCATCCATCCATCCATTTTCTTTACACGCTTGTCCCAAGTGGGGTCGCGAGCGGTGCTGGTGCCTATCTCCAGCAGTCAATGGGCGAGAGGCGGGGTACACCCTGGACAGGTCGCCAGTCCATCGCAGGGATTAATGCATATATATATATGTGCATTATATATATATATATATATATATATATATATATATATATATATATATATATATATATATATATATATATATATATATATATATATATATATATATATATATATATATATATATATATATATATATATAATTTTTTCTTTGGGATTGGGTGGGGGTGTCACTGTAAGATTAAAATTTCTTAATGCACTAGTTTGCACAAACTACAAACTACTTTGCCGCAAACCACAAAACGCGCAAAACCATCATTTAAATAGGCCGTCTCCAACAATTTTGCAATTTAGCTTATATAAGACAGCAGCTGCATCTGAATGTGCGCCCTTAACCCCGAAATATATGGCACTATATAAGGGTAACACCGTTTTGTAGGGACGTCCGAGTATTTAGTGAAGAAGTAGTGCACTCAAAGTTTCCCAAAAATGCACCTTGAACCGTACTCTTCATTGATGGGCACTAGATAAGCAGATATATTCTAGAATGCTTTGCATGAGTTCTCCTGGAAAAGCATCATGGGATTTTTATTGGGCGGGGTGAGAGAGAACATTCGTACCTAACTTGGCTTAGTTAGATGCGAGGATCATCTAACTAAGCCAAACAACCACTGGGGAGTGAAAAGTAGTGATTATCTGTCTGAACAGAGTGCAACATAAAGTCCCCACTCTTTACAGGGCGCACATTTGCACACAGTGTTACAGTTGTGTTCTTGACATTGGGTAAGATATACATATAGTTTATTAAAGTGATTTCGTTGCTTGAATAAATTTTGTAATTGGTGACACATGCCCATTCCACACAAATTATCCCAGAGATTTGATACCTTTCCTTTTTTTTTTTACCTCCCTGTTGTCATGGCAAAACACTCGATCGAGGGACATGCAGCACTTTAGGTAATACCTTTGAAAAAGATTAAAGCTACAGTGTGTAATAATTACAGGGATATAAAGTCAGAAATTTAATATATTATACATAACTATGTTATTTATCATCACCTATGAGCTCAGCCTTTTAACCATAATATTTGCGTTGCCTTAGAATTCGTTATTTATAATTACATAGGAGCGGGTCTCGCAGCCATGGAGGCAGACATCTTTGCGCTAGGGCAGCGCAGAGGCAACAAACTAGCAATTGCGAGATCGCCCATTACGCTCGAAAATAACTACGGCAAGTTGAGAGAGATGAACTGAGACGGTACTGAACAGTAGATGGCAGTATTATGCCTGAGAAGCGTTTAGTCTGCCTGAAACCAAAGAAGAAGAAGAAGCAGGTATACTGCGCCTCAGTAACAAGAAAGGTGAACAAGGCGGCAGGCGTGAGTGACTTTGCAAACTGTTTGGCACTGTTTGGCCAAACATCAGACGAATGGAGGATCATGCCTACTCTGTATCACAACAAAAAGCGGCGGACACCGAACCCCCGTCATCTAAGAAGCGGAAACACGACGAGAATAAACGCAAGCGTGACAAGAAACGACAAAAAACACGGATCAACGGCACGGCATTTACACGATGGAAGTCACTGATGGAGGTTTTCAAAGTGATGCTCAAGTTGCCAGTTTTCTCTTGGACAGGTAATTAATCCTACACACACAATTGTCTAATATCACTGCAGTTTTTGGAGTACAGGATGCTCAGACCTGTCTAAAACAATAACATGCTGCGTGATGATGCTGTTACTCTCCAGTATACTTATTCAGCAACGTCCCTGACGTTTCACAGGTAATGATTCAGTAATTTTCTGTAAAATAATTTTCTGGATATATACCTCGGTTACTTCTCTCCGGCTCCTTTGGAGATCTTCAAGCCTTTCCTCCTCTGCTCTAGTCACCCCGCTGGCTCCCCTCCCTCGCCTGGCCCTAGCTGCACGCCCACCCCGGCCTCTCTGCCCTCTTCCTTTCCCTCTTCCTTGCCTTGTAACCCCCGTGCCACAAACAAGACTTGGACTCTGTAAACGGGGAATATATATTCTTCCAGCGAACACAATCTCGCTGTTAAACTAATGACTACAATTACTTCGTCTGTTTATATCACCATGCAAAGCAGCTCACCAAAACGTCACAACGATGTAGAAAAAATAACGGGTATATTTATTATCTAAAGTCTACATGAAATCTATACCCTACACAGACTAATGAAATACTATCTGTAAAATTATCTATGTAAACAAACCTCATCACTTGAGAAGGTACAGTAGGTGATTCCGACGTCGTGGAAGACATTTTGTCCAGTAACGCTCGCCGTACTGTTGGGGGGGAGAAGCGGTGGGGGGGAGACGTTCATGTTGCTGCAGTCTGCAGTCTGGACGTTAGATGTCGCTGAAAATTACACACTGTAGCTTTAAGTAAACATGCTCAAGGGCTTTAAGATAAATCACTATATCAACCGAAATTGTTTTATTTAATTCAGTTCAGAATTATTTTCACTGTTTCAATTACGTTTGAAATTCACCTGCAAAACAGTTATAATTGCAAGCTATGATTCATAGAAAGGCCACATGTCATTTAGTCTTATTTGTTGGATTTTTTTTTTTTTACCTTGTCTGTTCTTGACACTGTTGAATGAGAATACCCCCCCACCCCCCCGAAAAACATGAAAGAAAATCATGCCACTTCTCGTGTGCATTGTTTACATTAATTTTTACAACACAGCAGTGTCTGTCCTCTTCTGCTTTTTTGTTATTTCAATATGAAATAGTCAAAATTAAGTCCAATGAGGTTTTTTTGGAAATATGACAGAATCTCTACTTGTCTTTTAATCTATCAGACGCCTAAAAAAATCTTTGGGAATTTAACAGAATTTTTATTCTGTTAAACGACAGGGATTTGAATTAAAAATGCTACTGAAATTTAAATGTTGTATGTTTGTACTTACTGTTTCAGTGTTAAAATATATTCAGGACACATTTTTGACCTAAAAAAAAATTTCATTGTCATTATTTCTACAAAGTTAAAATTTCATTTTTTATTTTCTCTTCAAGCTAAAAATTCACATTACTATTTCAAAGTGATTACATTTTCAATACTTATTTTTCAGTTTAATTTTTCAGTGTTAAAAAAATCTGCATATAAAAATATTCAACCTTTCAAAATTCAAACTCAATATTTTCAGCCTCCTGAGATTAAACTGGCTCTATTTCACTGTCTTAAATTTGGCGTCTAAATTCAGTGTAAAAAGGGAAGGGTTACTTCAGGTCACAGACATTAGCAATGGATTGTGGCGTCCAACACACAGCCAATCCCGTTACGGTTTCTTAGTCATGTGACGCTTGTGGCGCTCATACCGAAGGAAAACCAGCATGACGGAGCCGGTCATGCAAGCTAACTCAACGGTGAGTTTATTACTTTCATTTTTCTGTAGTTAAGTTAGAGTTAGCTTGCATGACCGGCTCCGTCATGCTGGTTTTCCTTACTGCATCGTCACGTCACGTCACGTGACCAAGAAAACGTAACGGGATTGGCTGGGTGTTGGACACCACAATCCATTGCTAATGTCTTTGACCCGAAGTAATCCTTCCCTTTTTACACTGATTTTTGACGCTGAATTTAAGACATTGCAATAGAGCCAGTTGAATCTCAGGAGGCTGAAAATATTGAGTTTGAATTTTGAAAGGTTGAATTTTTTTATATGCAGATTCTTTTTAACACTGAAAAATTAAACTGAAAAATAAGTATTGAAAATGTAATCACTATGAAATAGTAATGTAAATGTTTAGCTTAAAGAGAAAATGACAAATTAAATTTCAACTTTGTAGAAATAATGACAATGAATTTTTTTTTAGGTCAAAAATGTGTTCTGAATATATTTTAACACTGAAACAGTAAGTACAAACATACAACATTTAAATTTTAGTAGCATTTTTAATTCAAATCCCAGCGACACAGATTTACTTCCATACTTTATCCAATTAATTTACAAATGATTTGATGACAGCAGAGTGTCTTCTCTAGAACCACTGTAAAACAGACAGTGACAGGAGATCTTTCATGACAACAGCCATTGATATTGATAAGAAAAAATTTAAGAATTACAGTTTCCATAACTTTTAATTTCCATTTGGGATCAACAAACTGTTTTATGAACTGATTTACATTAACATTAATGTTTTTAAATTCTCAGGATCTTACCCCAAAGAAAAAGGAGTAACTCTATTTCCATGCATCCTCGTCTTGCTCTGTTTTATTGTTTCTGATTTCCTAATATGGTTTTGTTGATGTTTAGTCATTAGTCAAAATAGCAAGTATAAATATGCAATGAGAACATACCTAAACTTTCAGAAGAAATCAAGTTTCAATGTTCTTACTTTCCTAATGTAAATAGATATATTCATATCCTTATCTCACTGTGGGGATTTCACCATAAAAAACTAAATTACTAGGCTTAATTAATGTACAAATGCACCATTTATGTGGAAAATTCAATTGTATAAAAGCATTGAGAAATTAAATATGTAAGAGGGGGACTCTGTTTCTGTAGTAAAAGCTGTAAAACTAATTACAAAGAGTAAGTGTTTTTACATGTTAAGCTATTTTCTTTTAACTCAGCAATAGCATCTAGTTAAATAAACTACAGAAAAATAAAAACAGGAAATAAAAACGACAGGCTCTATAAATTAAAAGTAAAAAAAACAAAAACAGTAACACAGTGATCTCCTGTCTCCTCACAAGCAGAAAGCAGCTTCTCATTGTAGTGTCTGCTAGAGCAGGACTGCCCGGTTGGAGTTTTTTGGTGCCAGAAGTGTCACTGTTTGTACAAACACAGGTCTGTGATGACGTGGTTTCCTCTCCTCTTGCTCAGTTTGTTCCCATACCCTTACATCCAGGTGGCTGATCCAGCCTTGCTCTTATTCCTGTAATCCTTTCTCTGAGTCTTTGTTTCAGATGATTTCCAGGACATCACAGGGCACATAGCCTCTCTTCTTTCCAAATGCCACTCTGATGAAGCCGCCGCGCTCGTCCTCGCTGCTCACACAGATCTACACCAGAAGAAAAATCATCAATTATTGTCTGTAATATTAGGTTTTATGGTTTCTAAGCTTTGCCAAATTGACCTTTTACAGCCACTTTCTGAATTACTAAATGTAACACAGCTTAAACTGAAGGCATCCAAGAAAAACTGTGCTTTATTCCTGTTTATTTTTAATGCCTGTTCACATCATGGAGCTTTGTAAGACGATGTAACAGTTATGAAGAAATATATAATCAATTAAAAACTATCTAATTTAAATGTCACATTTAAATTTATTCCTAAATGTAAAATATGATGGAATTTTTCTTGCTTTTTATTTCTGATAAATTTATTACCGGTAGTAATGTCTCCCCTCAATAAAAGTACAAGGGATTGCTGCCAAGCCAATGAGACGACAGTGAAGATCAACAGTTTGGTGTTGATCTGTTATCAGGTAAAATGTACTTTTTGTCTAAAACAAACAGGCTTAAAATGGAAGGCAAATTGACTTTTGCTCAGTTTTTTGATGACGTTTCGACACCTATCGAAGAGTCTTTGTAAATTCTGTTGGCTCGCCCCAGAGGAAACTGTAGTTGGAGTGCTGATGTTTTTAACCAGCATGGAGGTCCATCCTCCTGCTCACATTCCAGGCCAGATGCAAACCAAATATCCACCTTTTGTTCCACTGGATTGTTGGAGCCTTTTGTTGTGCACAGGCTCTGTGATTGGTCTTTTGAAATTTTGTATAAAGCCTTTTTAGACTTTCTTTTCTAAGTTTTTGGTTTAAGCTTCTGGAATTTAACATGTTTCCCTTTTCCTCCTTGATTCGAAGGAGTTTTCATCAGAAAGCAATTATAAAATGATTATTATAAAATAATAATTAAAACAATTATACAGTGAAAACATTCATCAATCCATCTTCTCCGACTTATTCTGACAGGGTCAGTGTAGCCCGTTCCTATCTCCGGCAGTGTACGGGTGAGAGGTAGGGTACAGTCTGGAGAGGTTGCCAATCTGTTGCAGGGCAACATAGAGACACACTCCCATAATTTAGAAATGCCAATTAACCTAACAGTCATGTTTTTGAACTGTGGAGGAAACCAGAGTACTTAAAGAGAACCCACGCATGCAAACTCCATGCAGAAAGACCACGGACCGGGAATTGAACCCACAACCCTCTTGCTGCAAAGCAAAAGTGCTACAAACTGTGCCACCATGCAGCCAACAGTTAAACATTTGGTATAAATATATTCTTTGAATATGTTTCTGCTGAACATTAGAGGGTAAAGAAATATTCAACATAAACTAGGCAAACCCAGGCATCCCTTACAGGAGGAGAATTACATTGTTAAAGACCCAAAGAATATCTGCAGATAGCCTCAGAAAGACATCAAAATAGTAATTATTTTGTTTTGTTTTTTAAGAAAAAAGGTACTGCATTAGTGGCATTAGTGAACACTTGCTGCACAAGTCTGCACTATTGAAGAAAAAGCTGTTTTAAGCTTGTTTAGATTGTTACAGGCCTTTTTGAATAAATCAAGGATATAATAGAATACAGTAAAGTAGTCAGGTTACACAGGACCAGAGGTTGCACTAGGTTTTCAGACTCTGTCATTTTTACTGACAAGTTAAAAAATATCTCCACCCATTACTATATCTTTTTATGTTAATATTTAAACCATCTAAAGTTATTTTTATTCATTTCAATGAAATCCATTCCAAAAAAGCTGAGCAGAGAATCCACCTCTACCATGAGATTAAAAAACATAGCCTCACCGCTTCCTCCTGCTGTATTGTGCAACCAATTAAATGTCTCACAATTGATCCCTGCAGAGGCTTTTCCCTTTTGACAGGCAACTTTTTGTCACTGTTTAAGTGTTCTGCTAGCCTCATGAGACCATCCTGATCTCGCAAGCTGTCAAGGTTTCCCTCGCTAATCAGTCTGGAGACTCTCCGGTAAAGAAAATTTGGAGCCGTTCACCAAACGAACGTCCGATCAGCGTTGGCTTTGAGGCGGGTTGAGGTGTGACGCAACAAGAAGTGCGACAGTTCAGTCTAAAGAACATGGCGGCTTCAGCCGATGAAACTAGCGTTGGCGTGGCTATCGAGCAAGTTTTATCGGAATTACAGAGTATTTCTTCACTGAAAGAAGAGCAAAACACTGCCCTGGAGGCTTTTCTCAGAGGAAAAGATGTTTTTGCTCTTCTCCAGACTGGTTTCGGCAAGAGTTTGATCTATCAAATGGCTCCTCTTCGTCGTTGCTCTGTTAGTACGTCATATGCTTCGTTGATCTGATTGGTTTATTTGGCCCGTCAATCACCAACATAGGCCAATCAGCTAACCAGTATTTTCGCCCCTTCCCAAAATTACTTAAATGGAAGGTTTCCAGATGGATATGCGGAGCAAATCCATCTGGCAGAGTCAGGTTAGTGTTCTGCAGCCACATTAAACAAACTAATGACTTCAAAATGCCTCTTCTGCCAAAGCTTTAAAATATGGGAAAACCTCACCAAATTAGGTGATCAGAAGTCTGCAAGATGAGCGGTTTCTTGATTAACTGTAAGAAATCTGGTTGAAACAGTTAATTTTTAGTCTGTACGCTACTGAGTGATCAGGCTGATAAATACTTTCTGTCTAAATGACAGGTGGCTTTCATTCATCTTAAAAAAAAAATTATTTTTTTATTTTATTGCAAATACAGCATTCCAACAGTACAGTCTGGAGGTGGGGACATGATGGTGGGGCAGTTTTTCCTGCATGTGGTGCTATAGAATAAAGGCAGAACTTCATTGGGAGAATTTTAGATAGGAAAATAAAAATAAACAAAAGGTTGGATGATTCTTTTTGTTTGTTTGTACAAAAGAATGAGCTGAAATTGCCAGGAAAGCTCTGTTCCAGTTATGAGTTGCTGGAATTGTTCACAGTCATGCATGCATACACTCCTCATATAGCATTTTATAGAAACCAAGTGACCTAAATGTTGTGTTTCTGGACTTTAGGGGGAAAGCCAGAGTTCCTGGGAGAGCCCAGAAATGCAAAGGGAGAAAATATAAACTGAAAGATCCCAGGTTGGGAATCAAACCATCCTGGGATCATTAAAACCTAGTTTTCTTAGACTTAAACTTTATTGTCATTTTGTACACACAGGGTGTATACAAAACGAAATGTCATTCAGTACAGCTCTCAAGACTTTTTTATTTCCTAAAGTGCAGCAGTGATAAAATGTAAACATGGTGATCAAATGTAAACATAAGACTGAGATATGATTTACAGTTTTTCAAACATTCAGCTTTTTTTTTCTCCCTCTCCGTTGTCCCAGGTAATGGGCTTACAACTAAAAATAGAAGAAAATAGAATAGGGAAAAAAAAGGTGAAAAGAAAAATACATAAGTATATTATTGCTCATAAGCAACATTTTTGATTGCCATACTGGTACAGTGGAACTTTTTCTGTTTCTCACAAACTCCTAAAAAAATTTTAACTCAGTTTTTCTTCCTACTGTTATTACTTACTGCATCTTCACTTATGTTTTTAATAAAAAGGTGGACACTATAATCAGTAAATTTACAGTTGTCATCGTTTATAACTGAAGGGCTGCGATGGACTGGCAACCTGTCCAGGGTGTACCCCGCCTCTCGCCCATTGACTGCTGGAGATAGGCACCAGCAACCCTCGCGACTCCAATTGGGACAAGCGTGTAAGATAATGGATGGATGGATGGATAACTGAAGGGAAATACCATATATAAAGATTAACCAACAGAAATCCTTTTACTCCTTGATGCTTTCTGTTCCTCAAATCAGAAAAGACTGTTTCCAAGTTTTCACCTTTTTTGAACTTTTGCATTTCTAGCATCGGCCCTTTAATGGAACATAACGTATGAATCTCCATGTTTCCTCTGAGCTTATTTCCCCCCGGGTCTGCATGAATGGAAAAGAGAGTCAACAGGTCACAGATCCATCTTGCTTAGTTGGTTTTATCCCCACTGGGGCCTGCTTACTTTAGGCATCCTCAGTGTCATCGACACAACATGCCCTGAGAGGAATTGTGGGAAAAGAAGGGCTGGTCTCAGATCTGCTTTGAACCCAAAATCCAAATTCAATGAAAACTCCTGAGAGGAATCGTATGTCGACTCCAGATGAACTTTCCTCTAAACAAGTGGATGCAAGGGAGTTAGAGGAAGGTAATAATTTAACAAAAGAGCTGTTGGATAATTTGAGGCTGAGGTTCTTAATAGCTGAGCTGTGACTTTGCATTCGACACGTGTAATGTATGCAGCTTCATCTGAAGGTCTTTGCTCCTTTAAACCTTGGCACATCTTAGTAATGTTAAGTGAGACTTCCTACCATTAAATAAGGATATAATTGTGTTTAACTGACCATGTTGCACTCAAAGAAAATCTTGACATAAACAAAAATCTATTTTTAAAATATGAAGATGATTGCAAATGTAAATTGAAGCTAAGACGATGAAATCCTGATGGGCTGGGAGAGTTCTGGCATCACAGCTCTGCAGCTGCATGAGTAGACGGCAATTATCAAACATCTGCGCTATAATTTGTTTTTCCATGCACTGATCTACAGCAGAAGGAATGCACTGATTTTTTAATATCTTACAAACATCAACTTAAAAGTAGTCTTTAATAATTACAGGGATTAACTGATAGAAATGTAAAATATTACACAAAAGTATGTGATTTGTTATCATCTACGAACTGAAAGCGTCAGTTGTAATTTGCTATTTATAATTACATATTATTGCAGGTGGACACTGTAGCTTGAATTTGTAAAAAAAAAAAAAAAAAAAAAGATGAAGGAAAAGAAACTGCATTTATAAGTCTAAATCTTTTAACATCTTGTCCCATTGCAACTACAAACAAAAGATCATGTGTGACCCCTCGCCATAATTCTTATGCTCTTAAATAAAAATCCAGGACCAACATCATTAGTTATAAAGACTTTTTAGTTATAAAGTCTAAAGTTATAGACTTACAAGTCTCTGCCTTGTTAACGTTTTTCCAAGCGAAATTTCTTTTTGTATTACACTTGTGTAAACAAAATGACAAATAAAATCTGTCTAAAGTCTAAAAGCTGGTTCTAAAAAGCATTGGGTGGAAAAAAGTGCTCATTATTTTCACAGTGGATTTGTAAAGAAATAGAAAATTGTTTATTTTTCTTCTGTTTGAAAATAAAGAAGTGAAGGCTATAACGTACTATCCCAGTAGTGTTGGTTTTATTTAGACAATATGTTTAAAAAAGGACTTAGCTTACATTCGTATAATTTGTAAACAGGCACTGTAAGTTGTAGAAATAATACAAAACAGGTAACAGGATTTTCATAACAATGACTAATTATTTGTTAAAGAAAAAAATGTTATTTGCAGATGTTGTAATCATTTTCTGCTTGCAGAAAGAACAAATACATTGACTCGAGATATGTTTTAAACACAAAAGTGTAAAAAAGCAAACTAACAAATATTTCGTATTTAGCAAAACACCGGATCGAATACTATAGCAGTTAGTCCTACTACCATAATGGTGGATGGGGGGTAAATCAGCTTTAGTACCTGCCCCTCCTTCAGAGTGAGCTGTCCTTGTTCTTTGCAGCCGATAAACGTCCTGTTGCACCTGAACACCTGATCTCCCTCCTGCAGCTCGTGAGCAAAGGCTGCTGGGAAGTAGCCGATCCTGTCCTCAATCACCCCCTAAAAACAACCAAAACATTTTTCATGCATGAATACGACGACATAAATTTGCAGAACGGGATCTCAGAAGGATAAACTTCAAAGATATCAAAACTTATTGACCTTTTTTTCCTGTCTAAAGTCTACAGTAAGACAGAAGACTTAATATTTATGCAGCAAAGTAGGTTAAAATGTATGATAAGTTTCAGCAAAGTCTGGTAGAAACATGCTGTCTCTGCTATTACTGTGATTTACTGCTCAGTTTCCCATCATTAAGTATAAAATTGAATTATTTTTCATACCTACCTTCCACCAGTCATCATTGGAATCATCTGCCAGCAATATTCTGTCTCCGGCTCTGTAACAAAAAGCAAACAATATATAATGAGAAAAAATATATTTATGCGAATGAGCAAATGGATCCACTAGGGGGCCCTAGAGCGAGGCTTGTCCCCATGGTAATAAATGTTCCCTGTAATGGTTTTGATCCTAAGGCAAAAAAATCTACCTGATGTGCTGTAAACTGTGTCATAGGACAATTAACCAGGGCAGCATGACACAATAAATGATTAATTCACATCTAATCGGTCCAGTAACTCCCCGAAGACGAGTTTTCCTGCTACTCTTAAAAAATGGGACATTATAAACATCTTAATCCCATTTGCTGTAAATAATTCCCCTATGTAATGTCCCATATTCGTTGATTTTGCTTTCGGTTGAAGTTTATAAAACCATCTACCATTTTATTTCTGAGAACTGATATCGTTTTTCTAAGAAGTGACAACTGATTCATGAGAACTGAGGATGTCCTAAAATGTTCTCTGATCGTAGAGTTAGTTTTGGATTAAGTTTGTATTTTAAAGCTTTTTTTGTTTTTCAGTTTTAAGCTTTTTTTAGTTTATGTGACTACAGAGAAAAAAACTGTGAGGGCCTTTAGGAAGACAAGAGAAGGACAAGTGCATCTTATTTCGTGTTTCCTCAGGAGATTTTTGTGAGAACCGGAAACAAATTGATACTTCGGCTGAAGGACTCATCCTTCCCAAAAGCCTATTTTAAAGCATCCTGTAGATCATAGCCAACAAGCCAAGCCTTGGACAGAGGAAAACATTTAGACCTTATAAGAAGTCTTGGGAAAACAAGAAGTAATCCATCAATGTCCTCCACAAGCTTTATCTGAAAGTCACAGAAACAATCAAATAATCCTCATAAGTCTACCAAGTTTTACTGTTTAACCTGTAAATAGTTAACTTTAAAGGACAAATAACAATCTGAGAATTAGAAATCCCTCCTGTGTCCCATTGTTTGAAGGTAAAGCATTGGTTATTTTTTATTTTAAAGAAGAGATCACAAGTATTAAATCCATGTCAACCTCCAGGGTTTATAAAGTCAGTAAACCAACAAGTTTTTTGCCGGGTTCAGGTGAGTTTGCTGCTTTTTTGCAGTTGTCTCCAGCTCTGATTCTGGAGAACCACTGTCCTGCAATGTTTATGCATCCCTGTTCCAGCACAGCTGTCTGAAGTGTTTGACATATTTCAAGTCACCAAGTTCTTTAGAGGTCTAATAATGAGCTGTTTGTTTGATCCAGTTGTGTTGGAACAGGGTTGGAAGATGGCAGGGCTTAAGATGGGGAGGATTAAGTGTATATACCTTCACTCTTTTTACCACACAGCAAGGATATACTGAATACTGCTGACCTCTATGTGACCTTTCCTTTGATTACGGCATGTGTACTGTAGATGTTGAAGTGTTAATGGAAATTAATGAAATACATTTATAATACTTCTGGGATTCAGACTCTGCCCTTAAATTTTAAGATTTGTCGATCATTCAACATGCTACAATCAAATGGCTTAATTTCCTTTAATTGTTTTAACTCACTTCACTAGATACCTTTTTTCCTCTGGGTGGGATATCAACCCCTTTGCCAAGAAAAGCACACTTTTTTAGCTGATCAATGATGTCAAAGTGACTTTTTATCTCTTTTTTGCTGAATATTTTATATGCGATAATGCAATACTTCCCAAATTTTGTTTCTTTTTATATATGTATAAACTTTAAAAAAAATTTGTTGCCACCACAGTCAACAAGGTAAACACTAATAATTTCCTTTTTGCAAATAAACATCTTTAAAATGTGAAAAACATCTTTGAATCAGACTTAACTTCGCTGCTCTAAGTCTCCAGAGTTATGCTTCTATAAGCTTTGCACATCTACAGGTGCTGGTCATAAAATTAGAATATCATGAAAAAGTAGATTGATTTCAGTAATTCCATTTAAAAAGACAAACTTGTATATTATATTCATACATTACATACAAACTCATATATTTCAGATGTTTATTTTGTTTAATTTTGATGATTACAAATGACAACAAATGAAAATCTCAAATTCATCATATCAGAAAATTAGAATATTGTGAAAAGGTTCAAAATTGATGGCCCCTGGTGCCACACTCTAATCAGCTAATTAACTCAAACCACCTGCAAAAGCCTTTAAATGGTCTTTCAGTCTAGTTCTATAGGCTACACAATCATGGGGAAGACTGCTGACTTGACAGTTGTCCAAAAGACGACCATCGACACCTTGCACAAGGAGGGCAAGACACAAAAGGTCATCGCTAAAGAGGCTGGCTGTTCACAGAGCTCAGTGTCCAAGCACATTAATAGAGAGGCGAAGGGAAGGAAAAGATGTGGTCGAAAAAAGTGTACAAGCAAGAGAGATAACCGCACCCTGGAGAGGATTGTGAAACAAAACCCCTTCAAAAATGTGGGGGAGATTCACAAAGAGTGGACTGCAGCTGGAGTGAGTGCTTCAAGAACCACCACACACAGACGTATGAAAGACATGGGTTTCTGCTGTCGCATTCCTTGTGTCAAGCCACTCTTGAACCACAGACAGCGTCAGAAGCGTCTTGCCTGGGCTAAAGAGAAACAGGACTGGACTGCTGGTGAGTGGTCCAAAGTCATGTTCTCTGATGAAAGTAAATTTTGCATTTCCTTTGGAAATCAAGGTCCCAGAGTCTGGAGGAAAAGAAGAGAGGCACTTCATCCACGTTGCTTGAAGTCCAGTGTAAAGTTTCCACAGTCAGTGATGGGTTTGGGGTGCCATGTCATCTGCTGGTGTTGGTCCATTGTGTGTTCTGAGGTCCAGGGTCAACGCAGCCACATACCAGGAAGTTTTAGAGCACTTCATGCTTCCTGCAGCTGACCAACTTTTTGGAGATGCAGATTTCATTTTCCAACAGGACTTGGCACCTGCACACAGTGCCAAAGCTACCAGTACCTGGTTGAAGGACCATGGTATCCCTGTTCTTAATTGGCCAGCAAACTCTCCTGACCTTAACCCCATAGAAAATCTATGGGGTATTGTGAAGAAGAAGATGCAATACACCAGACCCAACAATTCAGAAGAGCTAAAAGCCACTATTAGAGCAACCTGGGCTATCATAACACCTGAGCAGTGCCACAGACGGATCGACTCCATGCCACGCCGCATTGCTGCAGTAATACAGGCCAAAGGAGGCCCAACTAAATACTGAGTGCTGTACATGCTCATACTTTTCATCTTCATACTTTTCAGTTGGCCAACATTTCTATAAATCCTTTGTTTTTATTGGTCTTCAGTAATATTCTAATTTTCTGATATGATGAATTTGAGATTTTCATTTGTTGTCATTTGTAATCATCAAAATTAAACAAAATAAACATCTGAAATATATGAGTTTGTATGTAATGTATGAATATAATATACAAGTTTCACTTTTTAAATGGAATTACTGAAATCAATCTACTTTTTCATGATATTCTAATTTTATGACCAGCACCTGTAGACACAAAACAGCTGCAGCTCAGTCAGATTAGACCATTTGGTGACAGAGTAGAGAGGAGCTGAAAACATATGCAAAGAAAACTTGTCTGAATTTCAAATATAAGAAGTTTTGAGCAAATAACTTATGTTCCCTTAAAGCTATGCATGAATTTCTATTGGCTTATAGCCCAAAATCCAAATATGTTACACATTTTGCATTAGCAGAGAATATCATTTAAAAGTAGTTGTGAACAAAAAAGCTTCATTTTCCTCTGATTTATCTCTTATTTGACTCTTCCTCACATTTTAAATGAAGGCAGCATCTTGTTCAGTGCTGGGCTGAAATAGATGATTATCTGTCCATTACAGGGCTATAAATCATATTTGTATTAGCTTTTAAACACGGCATAGTCCATCATAGCCGCTGACAGTGTAATACGCTGATGAGAACTATTAATGGAATTTCAGGACATCATCCATCTCATTCAGGTTAAAAATAAATAAAGACTGATTAAATGTTAATAGATTACCCAGTTTCCTCTCACTCATGCAGGTGTCATTAATGAGGCCACTACAGATCTGAATCGTGAAACATTATTTTGTTTCATTTATAAATATGTGGAACACATCCTTTATAGTGATATGAAATAGTAATATAAACAAAACAAACAATATATATATATATCCCATAAATAAATCCCATAAAAATTAACGAAATTAATGAAAAAATAAAAAAAATTTAATGAATTGCAATTATTTTAATGATCCGCCGAAACCCAAGATCATGTTCTTTCTCACTCGCCATACCCACACAATTCTCCACAACTGATTTTTTTCTGCTACACCCGGCTTCGCTGCTTCACTTCTTCTTCTTCTTGTTTACTACTGGTGGTTAGCTTTGATCGCAGTACCGCCACCTTCTGCTCTGGAGTGTAAACGCTTCACCTATGAGAAAAAGGAGCAGCGCATGAACCGAACGCAACACACGCGAATCGAACCGAGACAGTCGAACCGAACGGTTTGGACGGTTTTCATAAACCGTTCCATCTCTATTACATTCTGAATATAATTCAGGAGGGATCACTGGAGTCTTCGTGCATGTCTGACTTATGTTCAACGGAAAAGCAGGGAAGAATTGCTCTACTCTCTGACTGCAGACATGGGCTGCAGCTGCTGCATCGGAGTCCCTGTTCTTTGGGTGAGGGAGGGGCTCGCTCATTAACTACTTGGTGAAGAAGCTCTATGTGTTGTCACCAAAGTCTCCAAAAAAACTAGCTAGATTGGTTGCTGCATTGGCTTCCTATCAGATCAAATTCTCATTTTAAAATTCTAGTTTTAACTTTAATTGTACTTTAAGATCATTAAATAAAAATCTTTACGTGGTTCCCCACAACCGTTTCAGAACTGGTAGTGACTGCTCTTTCCGAGCTGTTGAACCCAGGCGTTGGATGGGTAAAGACATTGTGTTATTCTTTTGTCAAGCACTCTGTAACATCCTGTCTGTGAAATGTGCTTTATAAATTAATACTTATTTACTTAGCTACTTACTACATAAAGACAGAGCATAGGAGTTGAGGTTAATGAGGTTTTACCTGGATGACACATACTGGTAGGGATACGTTACTTCAAAGAAAGATTTTGTAAGTTTTCACTGAAACATATCTTTAAAATAGCCTTTTTATTTAACACTTTCCAAGTAAAACCTTGTTTAATGAGCAGTTCAGTGCATGATCATGTACTTCTGATCAGAAGTTCCCGCACTGTTTCTGCAGATGTGACATCAAGCGTGCTCATGTAAAATGGGTCCAATCTAGCAAACGAAGAGCTATAGACCTAAACTGCATTTCCTTGCCTTGTACCTGTACCTGTGTAATGACAATAAATTTGAATGTAATCTAATCTAAAAATCTAATCTATATTCAAGATGGATTTTGTGGATACTTAAAAGTGACTGGAATCCAGCTTAACTCAGTTACCAATGGCAACTCCAGGTGAGGTGAAAAGAGAAATAAAAAAATGAATTAAGTTTGAAACCGTGCTAAGAAAATGAGCAGAAGAGTGCTGCAGTTCTGTGTTTTGACCACAGGTGGCGGTATCATAACAAAATGCCTCTTTAAAGGTCCTATATCATGCTTTTTTAAGACTTCCGAAGTCAAATTTAGGCAATTGAGGAAACATTGTCTTTGGTACTATGAAGTATACGTATACGTTTGTTAAGAAATGTTTGTGCTGTTTTTCCGATCAAGGAGGAAGACGCTTGCCTTTGCTTCAACAATGCCTCATGTTTCTGCTGCCCATTTAATGACATTACAGTATTACACCACTTCATGTTATTAAACTTTTCTGTAGGAAAGGCTGAACAAAGTAATCAAGCAGAATAAAATTTTTGGCATGGTTTTGGTAAAGGAATAACATTATAACGTAGTTAAAGCTCCTTAAATCTGATCTTGCATGATATAGACCCTTTAAAAACTAACTTGTCCATTTTGATTCATACTGATGTTTGAATTTAAGGGACTTTGACACTCAGCTCAGACACAACAGAGAAAATGCTTGATGCATCCATTAAGATAGGAGACTGTAAGATAATTGCTGCTCTAAACACGGTTCATGCCCTTATCTTTTATCTCTCGGCAAAGTGCATCAAGATACATGCTGCTAATTAATTTGTTGACGAAAAAAGATGGTGGGAGTTTTCAGCACTAATGGATGTAATGAACAGGGGAAAATAAAATCAGATTTTTCAGGATCTGACCTGCTAATGAGAACAGATCAAGGATAAATCAGCAGAATGTGATGCTGCTTATTAAATTCAAATCACTGAACTGAAACCCTTATATTTAAGAAGTGGAGCAGATCTCTCACAGTTTCATCAAAAGTTTTATTTTGAAGTTGAATCTTAGTTCCCCCTGAGGGGTGAGACTGCTGTGCACAGTTAGCCTCCGCCTCTTTGTTTATTTCACATTTTGAACAACAAAGAAAAATCATTGAGGACATGTCAGACTCAATCAGTCAGCAATCTTTCACCCGCCGGCCTGGAAAGCTGGTGGCTGTTATGGTATGCGTGTGTGTGTGTGCGTGTGTGTGTTCTTGTGAGCTAGCGAACCTCATCTCCAGGTCATGGCTCTCTTGAGCGCTGAAATCATACAAGGCCACCAAAGTGTTGAGCTTCAGAGGATCTTTCTGCAGCTGGATCTGCTCCATCTAAACAAAACAGAGACACAGCTGAAACCAAATATTTACATACGCATAACCTTAAGTGACATTAAACCTCTCCTGTGTTGGTTCCACAGGGATATTTGAATTTAATAGTTATACCACTACCTCACCGTCATTCCTTACCTACTTCACATTAATGTAAAAGTCAATCCACCTGTGTATAAGCCATCCTGATTGTACATATGTCACCTCAAATCTCTGTGTTACTCCCTTGTATTTTTTTTTATTTCTTATTTTTATTCTTTTTATTTATTTTCATTTATTTTTATTCCTAATGCACCTTTTCCTCCTTGATTGCACCTTCTTTAATTACTATGCCAATATGTGACCAGTGAATTTCTCCGCTGTGAGATCAATAAAGCTCATCTAATCTAATCTAATCTAATATTTACACTGTAAAAACTAATCTAAAAAGTATTTGTTTATATAGAATAAGGGTCTGTAATAAGATGATCTGCCAGAACGAATATTTTTGCCCTTAAAGTAAAAAAATCTCATATAATATACTTCAAATAAGATAATGGAGATGTTTGTTCCTATTTTAAATGTAAATATTAAATATTCCTTTGGAAAATTATCTTACCTGCTCAAATCAAGGGAAGAATTAACTTATCTATAATTCCATTTTGTGTCAAACTGTCTCTGTTTGCTAAATGTCTGAATAATGGAATAGATAATCATATTTTTTTTTGTATTTCTTTTTTTTATGATTCAGCAATGTTTAAAGTTCACACAAAGTTGATCCAAATACCTCAAATTGGTAAGAACACCAAGGGCCTTTCCCGTGCCCAGCCATATTAAATCCTGTCTGAATCCAATTAGGCACGAGTGTCAGTGCCTTTGAGGCCCGCCACAGCGAGAGAGGACCTGTTGCCCACTCAAGCAGTAGGTGCTGCACCAAACTGTGGTCAACATGGAGGATGGGGCGAATAAATGTAATCGCATCATATGCATTGCACAGGTTCACTGAGTGAAGAAACACCAACCAATATAATTTCACATAAGCTATATAAATTATTTTGTTAACCCTTTAAAGCCTGATCCAACAATAAAACAAAACAGAAAATTACTTTTTTTTGGTTTGAAGTCCTTATTTGGCCTTTTAACAAAATATGTAAAAAGAAAAAACAGAAATACATTTTTGATATTAATAATTTATTACTATGTGATAAGTCAAGATAATTTTTTGTGTAGTCTTCTGCCCTCTGTTATCAGGTATATCTGATTGTGTACAATAGGATTTTGAGCAAAGTTTTTACCATTAAATTATGCAAAAGGTGTCAGACGCAAAATATTTCAGAAACCATGTGGATCAAATATGATACATTTGGCATTATAGGGTTAAAGATAAAGTTATTTTGAAAAGTTAATTAACTGTTTCTTACAAATAAAGCCTAATGAAATATTTTTTGGCCTATTAAAATAGCCTTGATATTATAATTTATTATTACTTACTTATTAAAAAGGTTAAACTCAAAAGCAGACATTGGGAAAACAATAGTACATAATTATTTTATAATTTCTTGACAGGTCTTGAGGTTGCCGCTTTGGATGTTTGAGTTGGTGGTCTTTAGCCATAACGGACCAGGCAAATGGCTGGGGAACGGGACAGAAAGAGAGCAGCAGAATGCAAGTGCGCCCCTCAGTGGCCAGGATGAGTTAAACTTGTGTGTATTCTTATTTATTGCATTTATTATCTAGTTTCAAATGTTAGTCCGACATGCCAAAAACAGTAACATTTTATTGTCCTGTATCAATGTGAGCCACTTATTTCTGTTTCTCTGTAAATCCTTTGTTAATGTGAGAAGGAGAGGCAGTGGGCATCCTGTTTTAACTTCATTAAAACAGGATGGAGGAGGTGTAGGGAGGAGAGCCTTTTCACAGAACTATTTGCACAGTTAGCAGTGAAGACGCTGTCTGACGCCTCTATGGCATTCCCAGCAACCGCTGGGAAAGCGGGTGGGTGGGCTTTCCTGCTTCATCACCCAATGCCTTATCAGTTAATCTCCCACCTGCTGTTTCCCTGGAATTCATCTAGAAGCTTCTCCTGCACAGAAACAGCAGGAAACTCTTCCCTTTTGAGGAGAAAATAACTTTTTCAGAAACTGAATCACCCTTTTTTTTCTTGGGGGACACCAAGCGACAGCTATGTTAAAGCCAAATGGCTTCACAAGCGTCACCAACAAGGTCGGCTAATGTTGATGATGGATGAGTCGAATCAACAGAAGCCATGAGGTAAACTGCCTCAATGGCCTCAGGGCTCAAACCATGATAGTAGCTATCTATTACAGCCAATGAAAAGCTCCTCTGGGGCCTTGAAAAGGGCTCCAGATGCTATATGCTGGAATGGTTCACAGCCAAGATAATAGAATCATTTCTGTTGTGTTTGATATAAGGCACTATTCCACCGCAGCACATCGCATAAAGAAATGAAGACCAAAATACCAGCTCTGTTTTTATGACTGTACATTTACTCGATATGCAGTTGAAGTAAACGTTTATATACACTGCATAAAAAGACAAACATTCAGTACTATAGTCACCGTCTTCCAGCAGTGATGAAACCCAGATCATCACTTCATAGATGTGTAAGCTGGGTAATTCTCAGTATTTGCGTAAATGTAAGCTGCAGTGTGGTTCTTTTTTAAGGTAACATCTGAAGCTACTGCTTTATTATATAACATCATGATAAAATCAAAAGTACTCACTTAAATCAATAAGACCTCAACAAGTTTGGTTTTTGCTTGAGTACAAGTTCCATATGCCTCATGGGGTTGTTTGTATCTGTTCAAACCATTTTACGTCAGTATGAACGCCAAAGGAGTGTTATGTCATTATACAGTTCAGGAAGGGGACTGGTTCTGTGTTCCAGAGATGAATGTGCTTTGGCTCCACGCCAGAACTAAACCAAAAGGCCTTCTGGTAGCAGAGTGTTATGATCCACAGTCAACTGAGTTCTGTAAGAAGATTGACTGAAAGGCCACCCAGAGAGGAAGAAGCCTTAAGTCCTGAAGCAACATAACAAGCCTGCTTACAGTTTGCAGATGTTTTCAGGAACAAACACCTTAAAGCCTGGATACTTGTTCTCTAGTCTAATAAAGCTGCATTTAGAGTGTTTGGCCTTAATGACCAATGTTGCCTCTGAAGGAAAAAAGCAGAAGCTTTCAACCCTGTGAGCATAAGTGTGAAACATGACGGCGAAACTGATGATTTCCAAACTCGCTTCAGGAGGTGTAAGTTTCAGTTTGAATATCTGAAAATCAAATACTAT
Source organism: Cyprinodon tularosa (assembly GCF_016077235.1). Lineage (NCBI taxonomy): Eukaryota > Metazoa > Chordata > Actinopteri > Cyprinodontiformes > Cyprinodontidae > Cyprinodon > Cyprinodon tularosa. The sequence continues at coordinate 1,105,543 of NW_024039340.1, read as the reverse complement.
GAAAAAAAAAAAAAAAAGATTATCACCGTTCAAATAGACGAACAATCGTGGTTTTGACTGTTAGACAAAAGCTTTCTGAGACCTTTGATCTGAGCCAGCTTCATCTGGGCTGATCAACCAATCAAACGCAGACTTTTTGCGCCTCATATAAGGGAGTCTAATTCTAACCACTTTCCTCTCTGGAAAGTTAAGAGACTTTAACTCCTCCTTAATTAGCATATATTGAACCAAACTCTGTGCAAAGATTTCTTTAAGGTTAATATAAAACAGTATTTTCCTAAAAAGTTGTTTTGAAAAAGTAATAAAATAATATTGGTTAGCTGAAGCTGGTAAGAGAGCAAAGAGAATTTTTAGGTAAATATCCCAAATCCCATGGCTATCTCATGCTATACATACTGTATATTAATTACTGTTAACACTACCAGCATTACTTTATTTCCTTTTTCTAATAGATATACCGTAGAGACTTATAAAACCTAAAAAACACTGAATAGATCCACCAGTGATGAAAAAAAAAAACCTCCTCAAACAATCACTGTTTGACTTAAAGCTACAGTGTGTAATAATTACAGGGATATACAGTCAGAAATGTAATATATTATACATAACTATGTTATTTATCAACATCTACGAGCTCAGCCTCTTAACCTTAATATTTGCGTTGCCTTAGAATTCGTTATTTATAATTACATAGGAGCGGGTCTCGCAGCCATGGAGGCAGACATCTTTGCGTTACGGCAGCGCAGAGCCAACAAACTAGCGATTGCGAGATCGCCCATTACGCTCGAAAGTAACTACGGCAAGTTGAGAGAGATGAACTGAGACGGTACTGAACACACAGACTAAGGAAATACTATCTGTAAAATTATCTATGTAAACAAACCTCATCACTTGAGAAGGTAGGTGATGCGGACGTCGTGGAAGACATTTTGTCCCGTAACGCTTGCCGTACTGTTGGGGGGGAGAAGCGGTGGGGGGGAGATGTTCATGTTGCTGCGGTCTGCAGTCTGGACGTTAGATGTCGCTGAAAATTACACACTGTAGCTTTAAAGGTATGGTGGAGGCTTTTGGCGAAATTTTTAAAAGACCCGCCCTCTTCACTTAAAAAAAAAAATATGCAGGCGAGAGCTTGCACCAGCCCATTTCTTGTTATGCATGATCTGTTTAAAAGTTGCTGTTGTCATAGCTCATACTAGCTTAATGTGCCCGAACCTCCGCCCTAACCCCTAAATCCCTCAATCACTATATACTGCGGGGACTATATAGTGGACTTTATAGCTAACTCAGTTAACTGACCGTTTGGACAAATGATCATTGCTTTTTGCTCCGTTGATCACATAACTCCTCCTCCACTGTATGGTGCCTATTAGTCGCCGCTGTCGGGTGGTGACAGTGGGCCACTGTGACAGCAAATACCGTAATATTTTTTTAGGAAAGCTCTACCCGCAAAGAATTTCGGTATATATCTGCCTCTTGTGAGGCCTTTCTTTTCTTCTCATACACTTCGTAGACACTTTTACTCCTATGGCCATTTTCAAAGGACCGCTGTGAGAAAGGTGAGCTTCATTGACTGAAACCATAGCTCACCACTAATATATGCCTGAAAGTGCGAATTATCACCAGAATGATTGACAATTAGGAGGACTACTTATTTAGATGATCCACCTGGAAATAAAAGATCATCTTCTGTACCTTTAAATGCTAGTGGACGATCATCCTCCATCCTCCAGTATCTAAGCCTCTTCTTTGGAGAAGAATGAGTTTTCTTTTGGGGTTTTTATGTTCATTACCCCACAGAGCCTCCATCTGCCCATTCGCCAGCCCGAGCTAATGGACCTGTCGGCTGACAAACAGCCTGCCTGCAGCTGTGCTCGCTCCAGAGTGATGGCACTGCCCAATACACTTCCAACCACCTCCCTGTAACAGATGACTGAAGCAGTATAGAGACGGATCCACAAAAGCCTCTTTTTCCCATTTCATTCTTTCCAACCACAACCTTTCATGCATATTATTGGCATTTTGAGAGCTAGACCAAATGTAGCTATCAAGTGGAACTAAATCTACCCCTCGCCCCATATATCAATATAGTGTGCACTTTAATTAAATGCAAACCATATTGACTATAATGCAAAAGTCAACAGTTTATGCCTAAAACCCTCGAATTAAACTAGTGTAACCAAATGCCTTTAGAAGACAGACAGAGACCATATGTGTTTATTTCAAACTTATGATAGTTTAGTAGGAAATAAAAAGCATCTGAAAGGCCAATAGACAAAGCAGAGGTGTCAGGGGAAAAAAGTGTGGAGACTTTAAAGCAGGCTTAGGTTCTAAAAGATATGGCAAACTTTGAAAATCTCCAGGAGGCTCTGTTCAGTCCATCCGAACACAGAGAGAGGATGGACCCAAATGTAGAACTACCAAAACACTGAGTTCCTCCTTACAGGCAAGGAGAGCATTCATTTGAGAAGCTTAGTATAACAAGACAATATAAAATGCTTTCACCAGTTAAAACCTTTACTAGATTTAGACTTAGTCTTAGACAACATTTATTGTCATTTTGTATATAAAACGAAATTCTGTAAATTCTTAAAGTGCAGCCGTGATCAAATGTAAAAACTGTGGGAGAAAAGACATGATACAAAAAAACTAATAGATATGGTCAATTTGATGCAGAGTCTGTGACATTCGATTTTTTTCAACATTCCACTGTATGATCGCAGTGAGGAAGAAGCTGTTTTGGAAGGCTGCTTCAACACTTTTTCACTTGGCATGCTGCTTGTCTAAAATATGCACAGTGTTCTTGTAGTAAACTGTGACACAGAAAACTGCGTTACAGCAGTGTAGTTCTGTAAAGACAGCCTTTATGTGAAGGGTTTCAGCAGCCTTTCAGCTTGGATGGTGGCTGCAGTCATCCTTAGCACCAGGTGTGTCTCTCGTCAGTGTCATTTTTTAATTCTGCCTCCAGGTTCTTTAAGGACAAAACAGTTATGGAACTTCAAACTGGTAAAAGACAGCCTGTCAGAGGCTAAAAAAACCTTTCAGTAAGACATGGCCTAAATTGTCAATGTGGGAGGTGAGGTTGCTTGAGGACCCAAATGCAGAGATGAGTGAAGCAGAGAAAAAATTGTGTAGATTTAATGAAGAAGAACCGAGGCAAACATCCAAACACACAAAAATACTGAGAACCAAAAACCAGCAAACATCAGAGAAAACTCACGTAGGGAGCCAGAGGCGAGGAAGCAACAAACAACAAGAAACCAGCCCTGAAGAACCGCACATGGAGAGTATATATGGGAGACAGAACAAAGACTGGAGTAATCAACTGATATGGAGCAGGTGTGGATGGAAGAGATGAGAAGGGACAGCTTGAATATAATGGAAAATAAACCAAAGATTAACAACACAGAATAACTGAAAACTAAAAACTCTGAGTCCCAAAAGTGGAGAACCATAACAAAAACATACATACAAAATGGTTTAAATCAAAGTTTTTCACTTTAACACTATGGCCTAGTCAAAGCCCAGACCTAAATATAGTCAATATATTCTGTAAAGTCAATGGAAAGGCTTCAGTGTCAAGATAACAAATCCCAATAAATATACCCAAGAGAAGGTTGCATAAAGTTGTCCATTTAACAATACATTAAAGTTTGTGACACGTAAATGTGTTGTCATGCACTCAATCTGGCAAAAATTTGGGGGTCGCCCTATTTAAAAAAAAATAGTTTTTAGTCTTTTGAATCATACAGGTTTGCGAAACTAAAACCGTCCTTTCTAGAATTTTCACCATGAAGGAGAGTATAGAGAGGACGAAGGAACGCTAATGAAAGCAGACCATGAAATATTCATTGCTGAGCTACAGGAGGTGGTTCATAGAGGCTTAACCTTTTTCTTTCTGCAGATTGAAATGTGCACCATCAGCGCAGCATGGCAGCACAACTGCAGCATAGAGAAAGGCAGCAGATCGAAAGTTTAAGGTCAAGGCTTGACTGTACTCGCACAGGGTCACGTCAGCATTTGCTGAAGAAGGATGAAAACTGAGTTTTTCCAAGGCATTGGTGGTGGTGGTGGTGGGGGGGGGGGGTTTAATGGTAGAGTATAAATTCTCAAACAAACTATGCAGAGTTCAAGCACTGGTCAATAAATGGAGACGCTTCTAAGAGGTTTTCAGAGAAACGAAGAGTAGTGTCACAGAATGCAAAACACTGTGAAAACTTGGGAAAAATGTAAGAGAAATGTTGAGACTTCAACATGCTGAGGACTTTGCTAAATGATCAAAAGGAAAGTCATGCATTTTCAATGCAATGCAGAAACATTTGGAGGAGAGTTTCTCACCGACAAGTCATCTGCTTTGCTCTCTGGCAGGTATAAACACTCCGCTCCGTTCTGAATGACTGCAAATACTAAGAAAACAAACAAGAAATAAAAAATGGCTCACAGCAGAAATCTGAACTCTCAGCATAGTGGAAATCTGGAAGAAGTCTTTTCTAAGAATTGATGGATGAAGAAATGCGTGTTATGGTGAAATGGACGGGTTTCTGGAAGAGGTACTCACCATCATCGCTGTGTTTTCTCGACAGCTCTTGCCTACTGCTGTGAGCCACAACCTCCTCTGGAACATTATCCAAATCACTGGTCTAAAACAATAAATCAGTGCAAACGTTTATTAGGAAAAGATCAATAACAATTCTTTGTTATATATTTAAACAGTTACTTGCACATAAATTTCAGATATTAGAGGCAAGCCTTTAAAGTCCGGCCACAGATTCTAATTGAAGGTCTGGACTTTGACTAGGCCATTAAACTCATCACTACCACATTCATATCTTCAGGTAACACAGAGTACATGTCAGACTTAATAATATTACTTTAGCGATAGTTTCAAGGTGTTGCTTTATTGTATGTCTCGTACCATGTCTTTCGGTTGTGCTGTTCTTTTTTCATCTCGTTGCTGGTGATGAAGCAGACTGAAAATGTTTTGTCATTATCTCCTTTCTATCTCTTCTTTCTTTTATCTTTTATCCTGTTTTTCCCTTTTTTCCTTCTTCTGTTTTTCTGCTCTGTTTACATTGCAGTGTCCATATAAAGTGTAAAACTCCCTGCATAATTATAATAAAGCAATTTATATGCATGAAACAACTGTAGCAATATGGCAATTGCCATACTGCTCCACTTGTGAAAGTAAAATATGTTGGGCTCTTTTTTGGCATCAAGACAATTATTCTTATTGCCACATTGCCAGACAGGACACTGTAAAAAAATAAATAATAATAAACTACTGCAACTCTTCCAAATATCTAACAAATCACCTCAGCTTTTGCCTTATTTTCATTTTTCTCTCACTCATTGTTACAAATACAATAACCCCCCCCCCCCCTTATTAAATTACCTGTCTTCTAGGACTTGTAGGATAAGAGGGACACTAAACTTCACATTTTCCATCAAATATTACAGATAAAATAACAGCTAGTTACCTAAAATATAACAGGAAAAGAGGGAAGCTCTCCCCCACCACATGTACATCATGGTAGATCATAAACATTGTTTGACAAGCAGAAAAAAAAACAATAAAAATTCACAACTTCAATCACAAATTTGTAAATAATCTCCAGAATTATCAAATATTCAAGCAGATTTATTAAACTAAGACTAACATTACTTTATTGTATCAATAGTAAAAAGAAGTCATTCAAGAAATTACACAAGTTAATAAGTATTTTGTAAAAGGCTATTCAAGTGCTCATCATAATATCTAATTTAGTATTTGAAATTATGTGGACAAATACAGCAAATTTGAAAGTTATGTGCAAATCTCATTTTTTTAAGTATATAATAAAAATCATTATACAAACAAATAACATATTTGAAAAAAAATCCAGAAACAAAAACTCTTCCCCAAACCAATTTTCTTTAAAAGAGAAAACACGTGAAACCAGTAAATCTAGCGACAATATCTGCTGTATTATTTTGACCTCCAAATGTCATGATAGGTTCACCTGATACAAAGTAATCTTGTGTACAAAAACACTAATTTTATCGTTAGCTGTGTGTCTTCATCTGGATCGCTTTTGTTTAAAAAAAGATGTTACTTTAGTAATAGTAGTGATATTTTATTGTGGAAGTCCCAACAAAATTATCTCACTATGTTACCAATATTGCAGCTTTGAGTAATACACGATACCGATGTTGAACCATCATGATATCAGCAAGAATTATACATACTTTTATAATTTATAGTATAGAATGATAGATGGCTTAAAGTGATATTTCTCAAACAAAGAACAACACTTTACATCAGATATGAGAGGAACTGACTCGTTTTTTATTTACCAAAGAGTTATGTAAGCTTTAAACCTAACCGGATGCAGGTGAAGTGTTTCTATTAGCTTTTTAGAATGGAGATTTTGGAGGGATTTTGATGCAGTCTTTAATTTTTTTGGCTGAAATCTGATTATTTATAACAAAATTGTATCGGGACATCTCTAATAAAGATATTACTTAAGTAAAACTAGAAAAGTATTACTAATTCTAAAACTAGATTTTTTTTTTGTCCAAAAGTTACTTAATTTAACAAGTTACTGTCTACCCCTACATTCAAGACCATCCCTGATTAGGGATCTTCTAAACGCAGTCAGCTGCACTAGATTTTATTCAGAGGAATCAATGAAAATACACACCACGCGTTTGACAGTTTTATTGTATAAATTTGCAGAAACGTGTCACTTTACTTCCACTTGACAATTATGGCTAACTTTATGTCACACAAAATTTCAGTGAAAAAAACCTTAAAGTTGTTTTGATTAAAAAATTCACCAAAAAGCTCAAGGGGGTTTGAATACTTTTCCAAATGAGCATTTCTCAACAAACAAACCTTAACAAACAAATCTGTTTTCTATCTGGAACTGCAGATGGGAGTAACCAAGCTGTTTCATAGTCTACATTTGGAAGCTATTATCAAGCCCCTGCTGAGATCACATTGTCTCTAAAGCCTCACAAACAACCAAAGATACACACACGTCTCCACCAGCTGCTCAGGACACCAGATGACGGCCCAAACCCAACAGCTTTCAGACGTCATCATCCAGAGGCACACATCCAGATGCAGTTCACCTTACAGTACGATATCATAGAGTATGAAAGCAGATTCTACATGATTCATCTTCAGAGCTGTGACACCGCAGTTCACTGTGACATCTTCCAGCAAGCCTGCCTCGGCCACACTGCCTTTATTGGTAGTGTTTGCAGCCCTGCAAGTCCGTATCTCTTTAAACCATCAGCTGCATCGTGTCTGCTAAGGCGGGATAAAATTTACATGAAGCCCAAACAAAAGTAAAGCTGGAGATATCACATAAAGCTAAGCGTTGGGTTCTTACTGAGTTTCTGTGTGGAGAATCGGAGTCGCTGGCCCTCTTGGCTTTTTGTGCAAGTGATGTCCCAAACCTCAGAGCTTCATACACCGGGTCCACTTTATTCCCACAGGCTTTGAAGCAGAATATCACAAGATATAAAATAAGCTTATGAGCAAACAAATATTAAACCTCCCTCTCAGTCAAGTTTTTTTGTCTTTTTTTATTTTATTTACAGAACCATATAAAAAAAAAAGAATACTAGATAGATACGTTCTGCATGAAATGTCTAAAATAATTTGGAGGAAATAATGAAAAGCTGAAATAAATATTAGGTGTTTAAAGCTCACCAATGGGCATGACTTCTTTAATGCATCCATACTGCTCCTGGTTCAACAATGGGGAGCTGTAGTATCGCCGAAAGCCTTTAGGCTGCAGAGAAAATCATACATAAGAGAAAAAGGTGTGAGTCTGAGAACTTTTTTGGATAAATAAAACCCCCACCGCCACAAAAAGAGAAGAAAATCCTTAGATTAAAGAAAAAGAAATAAGGAGCACTAAGCATTCAGTCACATCATTTAAATTTTTTATTAGATTAGTGGAAATGTTTTCAGATTTCTGTTTTTTATGCAACTTTGCAGCAAATGACACTAATTTTCCCACTTCAGATCAGAAAAGGTCAGAATAAACTCATCAAACCCTTCATTCACTATTCATGCAAAATCATAATGCTGAGACGGCCACATATAAAAGGAAGTCCAAGGGCAAAGTGAACAACAGATGCTGGAGGCGATGCTGTTAACTAAACGATGTCAGACTCGGACGTCACAGTCAGCAAAGAGCTGCCCTCAGGCTAACTTGCATCGCCGTTTCCATGCATTCGTTTTATCACAATATTGTTTAAATGGAAAAATATCTGTCATTACAATTTTATAGTTTCCAAGCTTGTTAAAAAGTAAAATCTATTTTGTCACACCTAATGTTACAATGTTGACATACATTCATGTCTCAGCTGGAAATACTTTCCTTTTTACAGCATCAGTTTTTAACTCAACTGCCTTTAAACTTAAAGGCATTACATAAAATAAGGAACAAATATTCCTTCATATATATCTTGAATACACTGAAACACTGGTTTCTTTACTAAAAATGAATGGATGTTTTTGGAGCAGATTTCCCAAACATAATCAGCTTTGATTACACTTATGGAGCTCAGTGAATAATATTTTTGAGATAGAAAACATTTTATTAAACATATGCACATCCATTTGTGATGAACAAATGTTTATGACAGATTTAATTTGGCCTGATCAACTTAGGTTTCCTATAAGTGCTTTGATTTCTTGTTGTTTTAATAATAGTTGTTTTTGGAACAACCTTTAAGCAGACTCTGTGCGATGTGAATGACTGATAGGTAATAACTAATTTGAAATATTTAATGTACTTCAAACAGTTTATATGGTAACTGTCTTCCTATAAATAATATGGGAAGAAGTCATTACAATATAATACTTTATATAACTGAGCTTGATGCAGCAGAAAGTCAGTAGCATCTGGAATTAAGATGAACAATTCTGAACAAGACAGATAGGAGCCGACAAGTCGTTCTTCTTCAGCAGGGTTAAGTTTGCTGGTGTTATTCAAGAACTTAAAGGTATAGCGGAAGATGCTCTTTTCCCGGGTGGATCATCAAAATAAGTGGCCCTCCTAATTGTAAATCATTTTGGTGATATGTTGACGTAAGGCTGTCCTACGTGCTCGTTCCCATTTTCACTTAACGGTGGCGAGTCTGATATAGTGGAAAAATTGTATGAGCGATGCAAACAGCAATTTTTAAACAGAGCGTGCACGAGGCGTTCCCTCTCGTGAGCAGGTGCAGGGTTGTGCATGTGAACACTGCAAAAAAAATGAAATCTAAGTAAATCATTTTTTTCTTAAAATAAGTGAATTTTTTCTTGAATTGAGGACAAAAGTGAGACACTTTGCCAATGGAACAAGACAATTTACATTTAAAATAAGAAAAAACTATTGCAATGTCTTATTTCAAGTTCATATTATCTAATTATCTTATTTTAAGAGTAAAGATACTAATTTCATTGGCAAATCATATTATTTACCTACTCAAATTAAGGGTAAATACACTTAATTTAAGAAATTTTTACTTATTTCTAGATCGTTTTTGCAGTGTATTGCTTTTTTAAAAGTGGAGAGGGCGGGTCTTTCCAAAAATTTGCAAAATTTCTCCACTTATACCTTTAATGGTTTTAATTCACTCGAAACATCCGTCATGAAGTGGACAATGTTTTTCTGTGACTGCAGCAAAGTACTGTTTCCATTGTTATATCGACACATGTTGGGTTAAAATTAGATTGTAAGAATACAATACTGCAAAAAATGTAGATATGAGTAAGCAACTTTTCTTGAAATAAGTGTGTTTTCCTTTTATTTCAGCAAGTAAGTGATACAGTTTTCCATTGGAATAAGACAATTAATATTTAAAATAAGAAAAAAAGATCATTATCGTATTTGAAGTACATAATAACCAATTATCTTATTTTAAAGACTTAAGCACTAATTCAATTGGCGGATCATGTTGTTTATCAGCTCAAATACGCAAAAATAAACTCATTTATTTTTAGATTGGTTTTTGCAGTGAATGTGTGAGGTAACATCTGTGGAAGACCAGTCTTACACCTTGATGGAAGCAGTAACCACATCTGAAGACCCTAAAGAAGTTGGTCTCCCCTGGTGAGGACTTTTCATTGGATCCACTGCAGTTTGCCTCCCAGGCTGGAATCAGGGTAGGTGTGCCATCATTTATCAGCAGCACCAAGCTCTGACCTAACTAGAGAAGTTTGGATGCACTGGAAGAATCCCTCTGATTGATTTCCTACTGCTTTCAACACCATGCTGGGAACCATGTTGGCCCCGTTCTTGTTTACCCTCCAGGCTGCAGATTTCTTCTGTAACTCCTCAGACTACCATCTTCAGAAGTTTCCAGATGACTCTGCCTGACTCCCCTTTTTAAACCTTGCTGCTCCCAACAAGCCCGATAAGTGTGGCAACATCTTTCACAGGTTCTTGGTCTGATTAGCAACATTTTCACTCTTTCTAACCCCTATACATGTGGAAAACAGATGTTCAAAATGACAGATAGAAACTACAGCAGATAATGTGCAGTTTTTTTTCTGCTCTGGAGGTGTTTGCTTCTGCAATCATTTCCTTTCTAGATTTGAGCATATTGAACGGTTCACCAGTCATTCTGCAAACCAGCTGTTGTTTTTCTTTTTAACTTGAAAATTTTGGGGCTGCAAGGTGGTGCAGTTTGTAGCCCTGCTGCCTTGCAGCAAGAAGGTTAAATTCCTGGCCTGGAGTCTTTCTGCATGGAGTTCATGTGCATGTATGGGTTCTCTCAGTACTCTGGCTTCCTCCCACAAGTCTACAAACATGAATGTTCTTCAATGTTACTGTATATTTGCACAGTATGCACCCGTAGACTGCCAGAGATAGGCAGTGCACCCACTGAGAGGCTGGCTGGATGGATGAATGGATGGATGGATGGATGGGTGGATGGTTTTCTCTAATTTTTACCCATATAAGCATTTTTTTATTAATAACTGCACAGCTTTTTCTTCCTTATCCTGATTTTTTTCTAGCCTTGTGGGACCATCCTGATCTCGCGAGTTTTCAAGGTTTCACTCGCAGATCAGTCTGGAGACTCTCCGTTAAAGAAAATTTGGAGCCGTTCACCAAACGAACGTCCAATCAGCGTCGGCTTTGAGGCGGGTTGAGGTGTGACGCAACGAGAAGCGCGACAGTTCAGTCTAAAGAACATGGCGGCTTCAGCCGATGAAACTAGCGTTAGCGTGGCTATCGAGCAAGTTTTATCGGAATTACAGAGTATTTCTTCACTGAAAGAAGAGCAAAACACTGCTCTGGAGGGTTTTCTCAGAGGAAAAGATGTTTTTGCTCTTCTCCCGACTGGTTTCGGCAAGAGTAGCCTGGCTTGTGGTTGTGTTTTTGTCGTAGCTCTGTTAGTACGTCATATGCTTCGTTGATCTGATTGGTTTATTTGGCCCGTCTATCACCAACATAGGCCAATCAGCTAACCAGTATTTTCGCCCCTTCCCAAAATTACTGCAACGGAAGGTTTCCAGATGGATATGCGGGGCAAATCCATCTGGCGGAGTCAGGTTAATTTTTTTCTACCTTACCTTTTGAAAGGCTATTATATTGATATCATGTAGTCTTGTGTAGTTGCATGCCTTACCGCTGTATAAGAGGACTCTTTGTAAAGCAAGAGCAGCATACTTCTCCTCATTAATAGAGGAGAATAAGAATAATCCTAGATTTCTTTTTAATACAGTTGCCAAACTCACCCAGAGCCATAGCTCTGTTGAACCGTCCATTCCACCTGCTCTTAGCAGCAATGATTTTATGGGATTCTTTATAAATAAGATTGATCTTATTAAAAATAAGATCATAAGCACTCCTCTATCCGCGATTGTACCTGAGGTAGTCATGGAATCTGAACCGGGTTTAGACTGCTTTGATCCAGTTGAACTCTCTGAATTAGCAAAATTATTGTCTTCATCTAAGCCTTCAACTTGTATGTTAGATCCAGTTCCAACCAGGTTATTTAAGGAGGTATTCCCTTTGATCTCCTCCTCCATTTTAGATGTGATTAATCTATCTCTGTTACAGGGATATGTACCTAAAGCTTTTAAGGTTGCTGTAATTAAACCTCTGCTTAAGAAACCGTCTCTTGACCCAGATGACTTGGTCAATTATAGACCTATATCCAATCTTGCTTTCTTATCCCAAATTCTTGAGAAAGTAGTTGCCAAACAAGTTTGCGATCACTTCCACCATAATGAACTTTTTGAAGAGTTTCAGTCTGGCTTTAGAGCTCATCATAGCACTGAAACAGCTCTGGTGAAAGTCACTAACGATATTCTCATGGCCTCAGATAATGGACTTGTATCTGTGCTCGTCCTGTTGGATCTTAGTGCTGCATTTGATAAAGTTGACCATAATATTCTTTTAGAAAGACTTGAATATTTTGTTGGAATTAAAGGAACAGCACTAGACTGGTTTAAATCTTATCTATCTGATCGAATTCAGTTTGTTCATGTTAATGATAGATCTTCAACACGCTCAAAGGTTACCTGTGGAGTACCACAGGGATCAGTGCTAGGACCAATTCTCTTTACTTTATACATGCACCCAATTGGTAGAATTATTAGACAGCATGGGATTAATTTCCACTGTTACGCTGATGATACCCAGCTTTATCTGTCTATAAATCCAGATGAAGCTAACCCATTACATAGATTACAGGCATGTCTTGAAGACATAAAAATCTGGATGACTCTTAACTTTCTGCTCCTGAATGCAGACAAAACAGAAGTTATAGTCTTTGGACCAGAGTCTCTGAAAAAGAAGCTGATTATCCAGTCACTTCATTTGGATGGGATTAAACTGATTTCAGATAATAAAGTAAAAAATCTTGGTGTTATTTTTGATCAGGACCTGTCATTTAAATCCCACATCAAAGAGGTTTCTAGAATTTCCTTCTTTCATCTGAGGAACATTACAAAAATTAGAAATATCCTGTCCAGGGGTGATGCTGAGAAACTAGTCCATGCATTTGTTACTTCAAGGCTGGACTATTGTAATTCTTTACTATCAGGAAGTCCACAAACTGTAGTTAAAAGCCTTCAGCTGATCTAAAATGCTGCAGCCAGAGTTCTAATGAAAATTAAAAAGAGAGATCATATCTCGCCTATCCTGGCTTCTCTTCATTGGCTTCCTGTTAAATCAAGAATAGAATTTAAAATCCTCCTTCTCACATATAAAGCCTTAAATGGCCAAGCTTCATCTTATATCAGAGATCTGATTGTTCCTTATGTTCCTAACAGAGCACTTCGCTCTCAATCTGCAGGTTTACTAATGGTTCCTAGAATTTCTAAAAGTAGAATGGGAGGCAGATCTTTTAGTTATCAGGCTCCTCTCCTGTGGAACCAACTACCAGTTTTAGTCCGTGAGGCAGACACCCTGTCTACTTTTAAGGCTAGGCTTAAAACTTTCCTTTTTGATAAAGCTTCTAGTTAGAGTGGCTCAGGTTATCCTGAGCTACACTATATTGCCAAAAGTATTTGCTCACCTGCCTTGACTCACATATGAGCTTAAGTGACATCCCGTTCCTAATCCATAGGGTTCAATATGACGTCGGTCCACCCTTTGCAGCTAGAACAGCTTCAACTCTTCTGGGAAGGCTGTCCACAAGGTTTAGGAGTGTGTTTATGGGAATTTTTGACCATTCTTCCAGAAGCGCATTTGTGAGGTCGCACACTGATGTTGGACGAGAAGGCCTGGCTCTCAGTCTCCGCTCTAATTCATCCCAAAGGTGTTCTATCGGGTTGAGGTCAGGACTCTGTGCAGGCCAGTCAAGTTCATCCACACCAGACTCTGTCATCCATGTCTTTATGGACCTTGCTTTGTGCACTGGTGCACAGTCATGTTGGAAGAGGAAGGGGCCAGCTCCAAACTGTTCCCACAAAGTTGGGAGCATGGAATTGTCCAAAATGTCTTGGTATGCTGAAGCATTCAGAGTTCCTTTCACTGGAACTAAGGGGCCAAGCCCAGCTCCTGAAAAACAACCCCACACCATAATCCCCCCTCCACCAAACTTTACACTTGGCACAATGCAGTCAGACAAGTACCGTTCTCCTGGCAACCGCCAAACCCAGACCCGTCCATCAGATTGCCAGATGGAGAAGCGCGATTCGTCACTCCAGAGAACGCGTCTCCACTGCTCTAGAGTCCAGTGGCGGCGTGCTTTACACCACCGCATCCGACGCTTTGCATTGCACTTGGTGATGTATGGCTTGGATGCAGCTGCTCGACCATGGAAACCCATTCCATGAAGCTCTCTGCGCACTGTTCTTGAGCTAATCTGAAGGCCACATGAAGTTTGGAGGTCTGTAGTGATTGACTCTGCAGAAAGTTGGCGACCTCTTCGCACTATGCGCGTCAGCATCCGCTGACCCCGCTCCGTCAGTTTACGTGGCCTACCACTTCGTGGCTGAGTTGCTGTCGTTCCCAAACACTTCCATTTTCTTATAATACAGCTGACAGTTGACTGTGGAATATTTAGGAGCGAGGAAATTTCACGACTGGATTTGTTGCACAGGTGGCATCCTATCACAGTTCCACGCTGGAATTCACTGAGCTCCTGAGAGCGACCCATTCTTTCACAAATGTTTGTAAAAACAGTCTGCATGCCTAGGTGCTTGAATTTATACACCTGTGGCCATGGAAGTGATTGGAACACCTGATTCCAATAATTTGGATGGGTGAGCAAATACTTTTGGCAATATAGTGTATCTCTATAGTTATGCTGCTATAGGCTTAGACTGCTGGAGGACATAGGGACCCCCATTTCATCATTCTGCTTAATTCTCTCTCTGTTCTCCTATTCTGCAGAATCTGTTAGTTCAATCTCTAACCTTCTGCTCTCTCTGCTTTTCCTCAGAGTAGCTTTGCCTTGTCTGTTCCTGTTTGGCTGTGACGTCATCCTGGAAAGAAACATCAGCTGTGCTGCTTCTATCAACACCCTTGTTTATAGATGTTGGAGATCGGCCTGTTTTCCAGTGTGGTCCTGTTTCTCTGACCGTGACTGAGTGGATGTGCTCTCTTCGTCCTCTGGCATGGGAGCTGCCTTGGAGCTCGTCTACCTGGCTGTGTTTCCTGGACAGGGCCGCCTTTTACAGCTGCTTTTTGTATCTCTGCTTCTGTCTCCTTGAACCCCAGTCGGCCTCGGCAGATGGCCGCTCACACTGAGCCTGGTTCTGCTGGAGGTTTCTTCCTGTTAAAAGGGAGTTTTTCCTCTCCACTGTCGCTACAAGCATGCTTAGTGTGGGGGATTGTATTTGAGTGAATGAGTCAATGCAATCAACTGGTTTTCCTTAGATAGAAAACTTTGTATCAATTGGACTGTATGATCTGGTTGAACTGTAAAGTGCCTTGAGATGACATGTGTTGTGAATTTGGCGCTATATAAATAAACTGAATTGAATTGAATTGAATTCTATCTAGTAGTTTTTGCCTATTCTATTCTATTCTATTCTGGTCTATTCTAGATCCCAACCACACACCAAAACAAATTTTTGGAATGATAAGAGTAGGCAAACATTTTGATTCATGCCCTTAATGAGCAAGTGTATAAACTTTTCACCTATGCTATATTTGCTTAGCAGCCTTGATATCAGTATATTTAAGAGCTTTAAATGCTTTTAGTCAAAGAGCCTTTGCAGTTACAGCATCTCAGGAATGGAACTCTGTTCCTCAGAACATCAGAGAACTTATAACATAGACTATTTTCAAAAAGCATCTAAAAAATTGGTAAATAACACATCAGTCATGTCAGCATTAGTTGAATGTCTATCATTAACAAGCCATTCTGCCACTTGTGTCCCTGCTGTGTGTGTATATATATATATATATATATATATATATATATATATATATATATATATATATATATATATATATATATATATACCGTATAGAGCATATATATACACTCACCGGCCACTTTATTAGGTACACCTGTCCAACTGCTCATTAACACTTAATTTCTAAGTAGCCAATCACATGGCGGCAACTCAGTGCATTTAGGCATGTAGACATGGTCAAGACAATCTCCTGCAGTTCAAACCGAGCATCAGTATGGGGAAGAAAGGTGATTTGAGTGACTTTGAACGTGGCATGATTGTTGGTGCCAGAAGGGCTGGTCTGAGTATTTCAGAAACTGCTGATCTACTGGGATTTTCACGCACAACCATCTCTAGGGTTTACAGAGAATGGTCCGAAAAAGAAAAAACATCCAGTGAGTGGCAGTTCTGTGGGCGGAAATGCCTTGT
This sequence comes from Cyprinodon tularosa, assembly GCF_016077235.1. Lineage (NCBI taxonomy): Eukaryota > Metazoa > Chordata > Actinopteri > Cyprinodontiformes > Cyprinodontidae > Cyprinodon > Cyprinodon tularosa. The sequence goes on along the minus strand of NW_024039340.1, from coordinate 1,089,270 downwards.
TGATGCCAGAGTTCAGAGGAGAATGGCCAGACTGGTTCGAGCTGTTCTGATAGAAGGGCAACAGTGACTCAAATAACCACCCGTTACAACCAAGGTGGGCAGAAGAGCATCTCTGAACGCACAGTACGTCGAACTTTGAGGCAGATGGGCTACAGCAGCAGAAGACCACACCGGGTGCCACTCCTTTCAGCTAAGAACAGGAAACTGAGGCTACAATTTGCACAAGCTCATCGAAATTGGACAACAGAAGATTGGAAAAACGTTGCCTGGTCTGATGAGTCTCGATTTCTGCTGCGACATTCGGATGGTAGGGTCAGAATTTGGCGTCTACAACATGAAAGCATGGATCCATCCTGCCTTGTATCAACGGTTCAGGCTGGTGGTGGTGGTGTCATGGTGTGGGGAATATTTTCTTGGCACTCTTTGGGCCCCTTGGTACCAATTGAGCATCGTTGCAACGCCACAGCCTACCTGAGTATTGTTGCTGACCATGTCCATCCCTTTATGACCACAATGTACCCAACTTCTGATGGCTACTTTCAGCAGGATAATGCGCCATGTCATAAAGCTGGAATCATCTCAGACTGGTTTCTTGAACATGACAATGAGTTCACTGTACTCAAATGGCCTCCACAGTCACCAGATCTCAATCCAATAGAGCATCTTTGGGATGTGGTGGAACGGGAGATTCGCATCATGGATGGGCAGCCGACAAATCTGCGGCAACTGTGTGATGCCATCATGACAATATGGACCAAACTCCCTGAGGAATGCTTCCAGCACCTTGTTGAATCTATGCCACCAAGAATTGAGGCAGTTCTGAAGGCAATAGGGGGTCCAACCCGTTACTAGCATGGGGTACCTAATAAAGTGGCCGGTGAGTGTAGTTTAAAGGTTTTATTCTATTCCAGCGAACACTTATTCTGTATTTTATTTTATTTTTTATTTCATTGTAGAATGTTTACTGTTGTGTTTTTTTGTTTTTTTTAGGTAGACAATTTTAAGATCTGTCCAGGGACAACAGATGAAAAATAGCCTTTTTGCTAATTCTGGTGCATTTGCAGGACTGCTTTTTAATGTGCACTGTCCCTGTCAAATAAATAATAAAAACAGTTATGTAGTGAAAGACATTTGCTGTTCTTGGAAGAAACCTGAAGAAAGCTGCGAAGGTTTGCAGCAAGTATTTCTCAATGTTGGGAACAAAACATTCATCACCAAAAATCCAGAAAAGTGAATCACTGATTTCATCATGAGCGTGAATCAAATTGATTCCTTTTCAAAGCTTGTCACTGGAAATATTGTCCAACAAGTGCACTGCTGTCAAGAGTTTCAGTGACTCAGAGAAAACTAAGACATGTTGGTTTGGATGAAGAGAAAATTCCCTATTTCACAGTCAGAAAAATAAAGAATATTGAAAGTGTGAGAAAGTCAAATTGTGTTTTTGAAATAGAAATTTTAAGACACAAGGAAAGCCTTTTGAATCACTTTGAAATCCAGATATGAATTTCCATATATTGACAAAGTCAAGGCAAATGTAAATATGGTTACTCAGCCTGTAACTAAATACAATGTTGAACAAGACTGCCTTCTTACAACAAATAATTTTACTTTAAATGAATATGCATGTTTTATCACTTATTGGCAGTACAGAAAAGTGGCAGAGTGAGCCCTGTGCCTTAAAGATTCTGGATCTAAACATATGGGAAATGTGGGTGAGCTCTAGGGAAGTAAAAAAAAAAAACATTAAGGTGGGCGTGGGCCTCTCCTGACTCTCCCACATAAAAAAGATCATTGGATCCAAGAATATAAAATACTTGGAATCTCACTCAAGTGCATGAATAATATAAACGGCTTAGGGTTATGCTATAATTACTGCTGATACAGCAGGGAATCAGCAGCCAGACCATCAAAGCCACCATGAGGTTTTGTTAATAGTATAAAAACCTGGATGACTCTTAACTTTCTGCTACTGATTGCAGATGAAACAGAAGTTATAGTCTTTGGACCAGAGTCTGAAAAAGAAGCTAATTAGTCAGTCACTTCATTTGGCCCGGTTTAAATTGACCTCAGATAATAAAGTAAAAAATCTTGGTGTTGCTTTTGATCAGGACCTGTCATTTAAATCCCATATCAAAGAGGTCCCTTCTTTAATACTTCTTTAATATTAAAAAATTTGAAATATCTTGTCCAAGGGTGATGCTGAGAAACTAGTCCATGCATTTGTTACTTCAAGGCTGGACTATTGTAATTCTTTACTGTCAGGAAGTCCATAAACTGTAGTTAAAAGCCTTCAGCTGATCCAAAATGCTGCAGCCAGAGTTCTGATGAAAATTAAAAAGAGAGATTATTTCTCTCCTATCCTGGCTTCCTATTAAATCGGAAAATCCGAAAATCCTCCTTCTCACTTATAAAGCCTTAAATGGCCAAGCTCCATCTTACATCAGAAATGTGCATGCAAGAGCCCATTTCTCCTCGTGCAAACTCCGTTTAGAAGTTGCTGTTCTCATTGCTCATACAAGCTTACTGTGCCGAAACGTCTGCCCCAACCCCTAAATGCCACAATCCCTATACAGAGTTGGGACTATATAGTGGCCTTTATAGGGAACTCAGTTAACTTACCGTTTGGACAGATGATCACTGCTTTTTGCTACCCGTTGGTCACATAACTCCTCCTCCACATTGCGGTGCCTGAGCCATCTTTGTTATTAGTCGCTGTTATTAGGCTAATATTTTGTAAGCTAATCATGCTGGTTAAACTGCATTAGAACCAATACTTCTCTGAATGTACAGAGAAACTTTATGTTTCTAATTTGTTTTTTGTTTTTTTGTTTGTTGTCAGAAGCCAGTATTCAGCACTGTGGTGTACTGCAGTTTTCAGATTTTGGGGTTACCAGAGTGAGCTTTTAAATCTCAGAGTAGGGTACCAGGCTGCAAGGTCTTGCAGCTAATTAACTGTTATATCTTTATAATTTTTTAGATCAAACTTGGAATGGCAAATATCAATATTTTTGAACTTTTATTGTATTAACTTCCAAAAGGGATGACGTAACCCACTCAAGTTTGATTCAAAACAAACAAACAAAAAAAAGATTCTGAAGTTCATGAATCTTAACATCCATGTCATTGCTCTCCGGAGTGATGAGTTCTTAGAAAAATCAGAAGATTATTGGAAAAAATAAGCTGCAGCACTGATACAGATTTGGAGCATGAAGTAACTTGCTTTTACACTGGGTGCATTCAGTTAGCCAAGAGAAACATGCATGTTAGCAGAAGCATCCAAGTATAGAGTTTGTAAAAGTTAGAGTCATACTCCTCTGGGAAAACTTCTCTTTATATGCTTGACCTCTCAGCCTGATTTTCCACTCCTGAGAGCTGGTCATATCTTCGAGCCTCATCCCTCAAGCAACCCAGGGAAAAAAGAAAAAAAAACATAACAAGGAAAAAAAAAAGAGAAAGCCTGGGCCGTATTGTTGATTTTACTGCTACATCGTTTCCACATGACATTTATACGCTTTTATCTTGCTTGACACCAACTCAGCCCATTCCAGGTTTTCCTAACTAGTTCCAGTTATTATTGCATAATAGAGGCAACAAAGGGCCATTAAAACAAGAGGAGGTAATCATAAATCGTCCAACTTTAAAGGACTTGAGAAGCTTAGGTGCAGTCTCCCAGTTTAGCCCTTTCTGTTAATTTGTTGCTTCAGTATGACAATGGAAAGTGCTTCTTGGCCTTTACCAGCGTGGCCAAACCATGCCTTGTAAAAACACCAGGACCACCCTGACCGATTCATCCCTTAACCAGAGGATAATGTTTTAATGTAGTTTATGAATGATGTAAAGTGATAAAACGTGTGACATATTAACTCCAGATCCTTGTTTTTAATCTATAAGAAAATGATCTACATTCTGCAATGAAAGTGACAAAGATTAGTTTCTGGGGACTAATATTGCTAAATAGATGGTTTTAACATCACAAACTTGTTGCCATGCAAATTTTACAAAAATTCCTCTGCATAATGAGGACATGATCATAGCTTTATAGTGGTTTTTCTGTATGTTGCATATGAATCAGCCCAAAGAAAGTGTTTGAAAATGTAAATCAGACTTGTACAGGAGGATAAAGAGCTTGCTACCACACACAGTGCCTTACAAAATATATTCCCCTTAACATTTTGACGTGTTCCAGCAACAAGCCTGTATTTATTTGGGCTTTATGTGACAGAGGAACACAAGGGTGTCAATATTATGAAGTGGAAGAAACAGTTATAGATGTTTTAAATTCCTTTCTCTATTTACCAATCAGAGGACATCTTAAGACAGCTGCTTGCAGTGAATTTAATTTAGGGTCTATCAAAATAAACACAAATTCTTTCCACGCTTTTCAGGTTTGTCTTTTTTTTTTTTTTGCTTTTCATGAAAGATTTTTGAACGGCTTGTACGTTTTTTTCCTTCCACTACAAAACTACGTCTTAGATTTATCAGTGGCACATTACATAAAAATTATTTTAACTTAAAAAAAGTTTAAATTAGTTTGTTTCCTAAACACAGGCTTTTGTAAATTGAAATGTTACTCTCATTACTTTGGGATTTGTATCTTTTAGTTACAGACCCATTATTTTTACAAAGTATTCCGAAGGCGTTCACATTTGTCTTTATTTCTGTTTTTAGCCGACTCTGGCCCTGGCTGGATGTGATGGAGATGAAGAGCTCTGTGTTATTAGACAGTGTTCTTATCTAACACAGAAGCAGCTATGATATAACGATAACGAGGAGGATGACGAGAGTGCACATTGGTCACAGATGCGCTGGCACACTGACATATAAAGTGTGATTTCTGAATAAGCACATTCTGGTGGAAATGGTCCCACAGCCAGTATTCATATTTTTATGAGTCTGTTTTGGTTTCTGTTGCAGCGACACTGTTATGACTGTATCCACGGGGCTTAGACGCTCCTAAACTGGTAAAAGTGCATGCACCATGCCGTCTGTGTCACGGATCTCACCAGTTTCCCCATGCAACGCTGTTGCCCGACTCCATTCTCACATTTGTGGTGCAGGCTCATCTTGCAGGCTTTGCAGCGCAGCCCATGCTTTGCTGTGTTTCCTGCCAGGAACACCACGTGTTTGGCTGTTGTTCCTGATACACACACAAAAAAATGGTGGGAAAAGGTTTAGATGTTAAAAAAATCCTGCATAAATAACTTAAGTTTCAATCTTCTGTAGAGTTTTCCTGATACTACATCATTCATGATTTTACTATCTCTGCACACTTCCTCAGAGCAAGAGGATCTGGATCAGTTCCAAGTATATATGAGCAGAAAATAACTATGATTTGATCAACTCTGTAAATCAGTTTGAACATAAGTACAAGTAGAGCTATGTCTGCATTGAAACATCATCTCTGACTATAAATAACAGAGAAACCTCTAGATGAACAAAAGATTTAGGAGCTAAAGTTTTGTTAATTGCCTGTCTTTCATCTGTAGCTGTGCTTTTGTTAGTAGATGGGTGAAATTACATAGATATAATGTTAAACAAACAACAGCTTGCAGGAATGGAAAGAAAACCTACAATGACAGGGTGGAGAGAACAAAACTTTCATGACAGTAGAAGAGAGATTTGATGTGTCTCAGTATTAAAAAAGAAAGAAAATGTAAGAGAAAAAAATAAAAAGGTAAATGAGGAATACTGTAAAAACTAGAAGGATGGCAGGATCATCAGACATATAGGGGAAATTTGGGTTCCAGAAACATTTGGCTAGGAGAAATTTCTACTTTTTCTTGTCTGAAACAAAAACTATTTTCTGTCCATTAGTCACCTGCAGGCCTTTTTTGATGTTTTGTGTATTATGCAGTATTTTGCTTTCAGTCTCAATGACTTTTTCTTTTTTGGAAGTCGGGTTCCTTTCAAAATGGCCATGCAGTTATGTGTAAAAATATTCCAAGCGGTCCAAAAGTAATCAAATATAATTTTAAAGTAATTACATACGGTAATAGAATTTTGTTTAAGATACTTTTGATATAGGATGCTTTTAGTTAGACTCTACCTTGAAAAGTTAAGTTTAAGCAACTGGATAAAAGATTTTTCTAGAAGAGGTTGTACCTTTCTAACCGGACTCCGCCAGATGGATATGCGGAGCAAATCCATCTGGGAACCTTCCGTTGAACAAATTTTGGGAAGGGGCGAAAATACTGGTTAGCTGATTGGCCTATTTTGATGATAGACGGGCCAAATAAACCAATCAGATCAACGAAGCATATGACATACTAACAGAGCGACGACGAAAACACAACCACAAGCCAGGCTAACTCTTGCCAAAACCAGTCGGGAGAAGAGCAAAAACATCTTTTCCTCTGAGAAAAGCCTCCAGAGCAGTGTTTTGCTCTTCTTTCAGTGAAGAAATACTCTGTAATTCCGATAAAACTTGCTCGATAGCCACGCTAATGCTAGTTTCATCGGCTGAAGCCGCCATGTTCTTTAGACTGAGCTGTAGCGCTTCTCGTTGCGTCACACCTCAACCCACCTCAAAGCCAACGCTGATTGGACGTTCGTTTGATGAACGGCTCCAAATTTTCTTCAACGGAGAGTCTCCAGGCTGATCTGCGAGTGAAACCTTGAAAGCTTGCGAGATCAGGATGGTCTCACGAGGCTAGTACCTTTCATCCAAGAGGCTTCGTCAGTTCTAACTAGTGGTGGAGAGCACTGAGATTAATATACTGTAGGTCTAACAAAGAGTTAGGAGGGGAGGTCACCTGGGGGGTTGGTGGTCATTAGGGAGTTCTGATTGGTTGTTAACCCCCTGAGGGCAGGTGTTTGGTGATTCCTCTTGTTATTGTTCTTAAAAGTGCTTTGTAAGTAGGTGACAGGTTATATCTAAGACCACCTCCTGTGTTTAGAGATGTTTTTTTCCAGTTTAACAAAGATGACTTCCTTAACCCCTCTCTCAAACCATCTGTTTTCCTTGACCAGAATGTTAACGTTGTTGTCCTCAAACGAGTGTCTTTTAGCCTTCAGGTGTAGGTAAACAGCTGAGTCCTGTCCTGAGGAGTTGGTCCTCCTGTGTTGAGCCATACGCCTGTGCACTCTTCATTACACTCAATGGCATAGACCAAATTGTCTGTCTTGTATCTGGGTGTCTTGTCTTTGGGGTGAACCATTTTTTGTCTCAGGGTGTTGCCATGTTTGAAGTGCACCGGGATACAAGCTTCAGTTTGCATTCCTTAAATCAGTTGCAATGTATATGTTTTTACTTTCATTCAAAGAAAATGCTTCCTTTGTCTTCATTCAGGTGAATTCCTTTCAGTTACATTTAAATAATTGATATTGTTTCGAAATTCACAAACATTGAAGCAAGCATACCATATAATATGTATTTTTATCTTAGTCATTCCAGAATAAAGAGAAGCAGTTAGAGAAATAAACTTATATCACAGCCACAATAAGCATCCTTAATGGCGTAATATGACTTTTTTGTTTAGGTTGTACTTTAACTAAACCTTTCTAAAGATAACTACAGGCTTCATTTTATTACACTATGTACAACTTAAATAGCAGATAATAGCAGCCCCAATATAGCAAACTACCACTGACTGTAGACAACTGTACAGTCTTTGTGGTTCCAGTTATGCATCACAAGCTCTTCACAGAATAATCTATAGGAACTCTTCATGTTAGTGTGTGAAAATAGAGTTACGCAAAAGGACAATTGATTTTCACTAGTAAGCATGGGAAGAGCAGAGAGGACTGAAGATGATCTGGTCAAATGTTTAGCATTGTAATGGTTCTGCAGAATTAGGTCATCACTGCAATTAACAGTTAACCCTTTAAAGCCTGAACCAGGAAATAAGTGACAAAAGATTCACATTTTCCAAAATTAGAACTGTCATTGAACTTTGTGAAAAATGAAATAACTATATAAATTTTGTAAAAACATTAAATTACATAATTTATTTGCATCAATTTTGATATATTACGCATTTCTATATAATCTTTTATATGTTTTCTGTTCACTACATGTGTCTGATTATGTAAGTCAGGGTTTCAAGAACCAAAACATCCCACTGATGATGCAGAGGTTTCAAAATCTCCTGTATCAAATCTGATACACTTGGCTTTAAAGGGTTAAACAGCCCTGCAAAAATTAGAGGCTATTAAATAAGGAAAGACTGCGAACTGTATACCAAAAAAGTAGGTCCATTAAGCTGCATGAACCCATCCTAAAGAACTATGTTTAACAAATCTAAAAGCGTTTAACTTCCTTGCTTACATTTTTTTATTAAACCGCATTTGCGAGCTATTTAAAAATGATTAAATTCCTTACAAGGCTCATGTGTTACTAACAGAGTAGTTTGAGTCTTCCTTACTACAGAACAATGAGCGAGACTATAATTAAAAATTAACATCCCAAACTTTTAACTGAAGACTTTCAGAAAGCAAGACTACTGATGTAAAAAAAAAAAGATTTAAACATTACAGATATCTTGCGTTTTTGCTGCTGTTGCATCTAAGCTCCTGTAATCCTGGGGCGATGCGATGGAATGAGGGGGTTTGGGAATCAAATCACATCAAATCTTTACTGCTTAATGACTAAAGTTGCAATAACTTAAGAAATCTATGCAAATTCTTAAGTTGAGGAAGAACATTTCTCTTTAATCAGGAGAAACTAATAATCTCACCCTTCCTTTTCGGAAGTGCAAGCTCAATCTGGGCAGAAACAAGTTATCATTTGGAGTTGGGCCGATTTTGGCTGATATGATGGTGGATCTTGGTATGATTAGACATTTTCTCCCTAGCAAAAGCTGAGGCATTTGCCTGCCAACAACAGATAACCACAACACCAGCAGCAGAGGAGGCAATGCACAAAACCTGCAGCAATTCTTCAGTCGGCCTGGAATTAGATCAAGTAATTAGTTCTTTAATGAGCACCTCATGTTTCACACCAATACAGGTCAGCAGACTTTTAATAAAGGAAACCTTTTAAGAAATTGAAATGAAGCTGTTATACTGTCTCGGAGGAAACTGTGGAAACCTTTGACGCTAACCTGCTTAGAGAACAAATACTCATTCATTAAAAAAACAGGTTTGGTTGATAACATTTGACATTAAGTATTCAGATGCTGTCCATCTGGCATGCAGCAATCTTTGTCAGCAATATCAAATATCAATATCAAAACACCAGCAATGCTTTTGTCTATACCACAAATCATACAATAATAATATGTATTTTTGTGTTATCTACAAAATTTTTCTCAGCATTGGTTAGTGGTCATTAGCTATGCTAATTACAACCAAACTGTTCCTTCACTGAAGAAACAAACCTTAGAGAAAATTGCAGCATTGTGCTGCAGAGGTAGAGGACTGTCAAGGATCAAAGTTGTTAATAACGCAAAGTCAGACTTAATAATACTACTTTAGCGATAGTTTCAAGATGTGGCAATTGCCATACTGCTCCACTTGTGAAAGTAAAATCTGTTGTGCTCTTTTTGGCATCAAGACAATTATTGTCATTGCCACATTGCCAGACAGGACACTGTCAAAAAAAAAAAAAAAGAAAAAAACGCAAAATCATGTTTGTTTTTAATTATAAATGACTATTGAAATATATATATCTATTAAATGGGTTCCCTATAGTCTATTATTATACCTTGATAAGCCTTTCTGTATGCAAAAAAAAATTAGGTCTGCAGGAACAGTCCACATACTTTTACAAGTTAGTAAGAAATTTAATCTTCATTTCCTGTACAATACTCTGGCTGAATCATCTGGCCAGATCTTGTTTTTTTTTTTTATTTTTTTTTTTTTATTACAGATATAGATTTAAGTCCAGATTTTGACTCAGCTTCTCCAAAACCTTCACTTCTCATTTGTTTCAAATAATAAAGCAATAAAGCTTAGCTTGACCTTCATCTGACATTCATTTTAACAAAAAGGAGCAGAATAAAGTTTTTTCACCAAAGGAAGTTGTCTGGGTCCTCAAGCAGACTAGCAGGCCCAGACCTTCACACCACCACCGCCATGTTTCACTATCTCTATGATGTTTTTTGTTCTGCTCTGTTGGTTTTACCAGATCATGGCACGTGCATTTAAGAAAGTTCTCGTCAGTTTCCAAAATCCCAGGGATCATCAAGATGAGCAAATGTGGGACAAATGTGGGACAGACGTTTTAGGTGTTTTTGGTCAGCAGTCTTATTTGTTCTCGATTAATTAAATAACTGGGAAAGAGAGTCTCTAAGCACTTTAGGTATTATTCTTTGACTGGGGTCACAAAGTTAAAGAAATGCTTCATTACCCATTTTATACTGATAGATAGTGAGGGGTATTGATAAGGATTTATCCATTCTATTACTTTTAATGTTTCTCTAGATCAACCTGGTATTTAATTTATACCCTTATTGATACTTTTTTTAATCAACAGAGTAAAAGGCAAATAATGAAATGGTTTATTTTTCTAAATTTGGAACAAAGGCACACAAATTAAATTTAAGGTACAAAATAAATGTTTTATATAATAAACTAATAAATCTGCTATATAAATGAATAACTATAAAGGAAAATGTTATAACACCATATCTTAAAGAGTATGTTGTATTATCATTGAAAAAATCTAAATTGGTAAACCAGAAAGAGATTAAAAACAATCTAATTTTGCTTAAAACAAAAATGCGAACTATACAAAATAAGTGTAAGCATTCATAAAAATTTGACTTGAACCCAAACTACATTGATCGGCTTTGTTATATTATCAAATGTAACCAAAGGATAGCAGAGGCGTCCACAGTGGATGAAGTGAATAAATGACTGAGGCTGTGTGAATCAATTGCAGTGAGTGATCTATTTACATGGAAGAGTTTAGTGAAAATAAAAACCCATTACTTTAAAGATTACGTAATATTTACCACAGTTTGTAATCCAGGAAAGTATCAACGGAAGCTTTGCTCATGCATGACTTTTTATGGGGAAACAGACTGGAATCGGTCTCCACCCTGTCTGTAGGAAGAGTTTGCTGCAGGGTGAGGCTGCCCTACAGAATCAATTACTACTCGCTCGAGTACTAAACTAAAAGCGATCAATGCTTTCTTTTGTCGTAAAAGTCTCCAACAATGCACAGAAAAGTCCCTAGATTAGATTTTTGGAAAAAAAAAAGTTAGTTAGCAATAGTGTTGGATAAGAGTAGGTGAACAAGTGAGAGCAGAATGTTAGGCCCTTCCATCAATCCCCTTCAAAAGGGCCTTTCTCACAGGACGCAGTTTGCGCAGCGTTTGCAGCGAGGTTCAGCACACAGTTGAGCCTGTGTTCTGCTGTTCTGGCTTTTTGCTGCAGTGCTACCTGAGTACTGTGTCATTTGTTGTATTGTCTGCAGCAAAAATGTATCAGTTTTGTGCTAAAAAGCAAGCGCAAGCTCTGATGGTTAGGAGAAGAAGTACTAGCAGGAGTCTTTCAAGATGGATTTGTTGTAAGACTGAAAACTCAGATCTCGTTAAAAAAAAAGAATAACTTTATATATATATATATATATATATATATATATATATATATATATATATATATATATATATATATATATATATATATATATATATATATATATATATATATATACACATATGTATATATACCTTTTTTTTACACCAGATAACTAATAAAAAAAATAGTAAAAATTTGGCAATTATTTTTTGTATTTAATGATAATATTTAATAATATTCATTTATCTGATGCTTAAAAAGCAAAAAAACTGTAGAGGACAAATATTTTTCCACAATAAAGTTTGCCTAATTTCCTGCATTACTTTTTAGCTAATTTCAGTTCCTACCCAGGACATTGCATTTTCAAAGCAGAGGCAGCCTTTTAACTTTTTATTTCCACTTCCAGGAATACAGTGGCGCCTACTACACAGTTCCAAGACTGTGTTCCCTGCTTTAGATTCTCTAAAGCTTTGTCAACAGAAGTTGGTGTTTGACCCATACCTACTATCATGTGGTTGCAGACGTCGCAGAACGTGGGTTTCTTGAAGATATGCTCCATGAAGCAGTGTCCAGCTGAGTCTACCTGCAGCGGATTGCGTGCCTGGGAGCGGGACGTGGGGGGAGGAGCGGAGGGAATGGCTGGAGGGACCGGAGGAATGGGCAGGCTGGTAGTGTGCGGCGGGGCCATCCCAATGTTGCAGAGATGGCCTGTGCTGCTGCTCACATCAGAGAGGAGCTCCGTCTTGTTCTCGCTGCTAGTACGGAAGAAGTTGTCGGCACTCTTGCTGCGGATGCTCTTGGTCTTGAAGGAAAGGGAGCGTTTGAGTCTCTGCAGCTGGAAGCAGAGAGGAGGAGATGAAGAGGAGAGAACAATGTGGAGCAACTCACTTTGATGAAAAAGGAATTAGTTTGTCATAACCCAATAAACGACAAGTGCAGTATGTAAGGCTGTCGTTGACTCAGAGCTCCATGGGCATAAAAGACTTCCACATGGGTCAACCTATCACCTCTCAGCGGGGGAGATTGCTTCCTACCTGGAATGTAATAAGATTTCCAGCTTGGGTCAGTGCATTAAATTTAAACTGCTGCTTACACGCGATGTTGCCATTTATGGCTGCAGTCAGGATCAACCTCATCAGGCTTCAGCCTCAAACTGCTGATAATGGCCAACTTTCTGAGAAGCTCATTCCACCTCTCAGCATGCTCTTCCTGTCGTGTGACATTCACTTACATGCAGGTTCACACTGATTATAAAGCAGTAAACAAGCTGAGTTTATGTTATTTTTCTTTTACACAACAACAAAAAGAAGTGGATTACTAATTATCCTGTAGAAATGTTTCCAAAGAACAAACTTATCCCTCCCTCCCTGCAAATATAAACAACCTGGAAGGATTAAAGGTATTCACACTTCTCACTTTTTGTCATGTTAGGAATAAAAAAGTCACCATATTTTGCAGCTGTTCCTGTTAGTTAACTGGTAAACTCAGTGCTTGGTTTAGTTGATAATTCATAAGATGAATAGCTTTCCAGTTAGTAGTAAAGGACAACAGAAGGTAAGAGTAACTGTTCATGAGTTAAAGTCAGGAGGGAAGGATCTATGTTGACTGCAGCTGGAAAAAAACTTATCTGCTGTTTGTTTATCGAGTTTGTCCCTAACAAAGTAAAGAGAGACATTTTGATAGAGCCAGAATTCCTCTCAGCCTAAAGCCTATTTGTTCTTTCAGTGGATATTATTCATTCATTAACATGGCTAAGACAACATTAACACACTAAATATAACTTTCCAATGAAAATGGGCTCTGTTGAATGCCAAAACAAGAACATAATGTTGCATTTAAGAATAAAGAACTAAGATAAAATGCTTCTCTGAAGTGTCTGTACTGCAAAAATGGTCCATCTAACCAAGTCTTACAAACATATATGTAGCAAAACCCTTTTTGATCTTGTTCAGAAGTTTATATACCAGACCAAAATGGATTCTCATAGATTATTAATCTTCGTTTCATAATATTCTACTCAAAACAAGTGCAATGACCTGTCAGTGCAGTAAGCCAAATGCACTTGATAAGATTTCTTGTTTTGATAATCTAGAAAATGATTTCAAAAAGTCTTACCAAGTGAAATTTCCTCACTGATTATTGTACTTGTTTTGAGTAGATTCTACACAAAAGATCAATCATTTAACATGATCTACTTTTGCTTAGTATATCTATCTTAAAACAAGGTTAAAAATACATTTTGGTTTGATAAAAGATTGTAAGACCTGTGAAATTGGTTTGCAGTACAGACATTTCTGAGATTTTTTTTATCTTGGTTTTTATTCTTAAATGCTACATTATGTTCTTGTTTTGACATTTAACAGAAACCCTTTTCATCGGAAATTTATCTCTAATATATTAATATTATCTTTGGCATGCAATGAATGAATAACACCCAATAAAAGGACAAATAAGAAGATTTTACTGCAAATAATTTTAGTAATCTATCAGAGCAGTAAGTTAATAGCATCTTTTGAAATCATGCTTTATTTTTTTATTATTTTTGTTTATTTACTGCACTTACTGCACTGGCAGATTATTGTATTTTTTTATAAGTAGAAACGTATTAGTAGAAGATTAATAATCTAATCTACTCTTACTTAGGGTGTCAATCTCAAAACAAAAACCAAAAGATCAAAAAGATTTTATTGTATGAAAGTAAGATAATAAGATTTGCTTAGATTGAAAAAATTTTGCAGTGTACATTTTTTTTTTTTTTTTTTAGGTAACATCAAAAAATATTAAAACATATTAATACTGAACTGCTGATTTTGATGAAAATGTGTCTTACATTGCTTTGTATTCATACCTTTTGAATAATTTTTACATACTTTTTTCATTTTACACACTTAAATGTGTTTGATTTTACGTGACAGACTAACAGAAAGAGGTGCATCTGGAGGAGCTGCACAGATCTACTGCTCAGGTGGGAGAATCTTGACAGGAGACCTATTAATGTGGAGGAACTGCAACAAGAAACTAATTTTAAAAATAATCCTATATTAGATTTGCTACAGACCAAATTAGAGGACACAATAAACATGTGGAAGAAGTTGCTCTGGTCAGATGAGGCCAAAATGAAGCTTTTTGATCTAAATGCAAATAGCTACATTTGATGGAAAATCAACAACCTGAACCCATTATTCATCATTTAGGAACATTTTGTGAAGCAAAGAGGAGGCAGCATGATGCTTTTGAAGTCCACCCTGCTGTTTCCGAAAGAATAAGTGCTAAAAACAAGAACATTCTGGAAGAAAATCTGTATGAGGCTAAAAAATAAAGACTTTTGCCTGAGGTGGAGATTCACCAGGAAAACCATTCTAAAGACAGGGATAAAACGGGTGGTTTCAATCAAAATATGTTCATGTAGATATAATAGAAAGCTTGAAACTAAATCTGACTGAAAACGTGTGGCAAGACTTTGAAATAAATTTTCATGAGTTTTTCTTGTTTTACAAAGAAGAAATAGGCTATTTTTTGTTCTTACATGTGCTAGCCTTTTAAGATACCACAAAAGACTGCAACTGGGATACATACAGATGCATGACAAACTTTATAGAGTTAGAAAAATAAAATTTGTTCTTTTTTGCACACAAACCCAGTCAAATTGATTAAAGGAGCCCAATCAGGAACTATGCCTACATAAAAAACTACCCGATCCGGACGCAAAAGCCGTAGCAGCAACTAATTTTCGGATGCAAAAATAAAGATAAATCTGAGTCACCATCAATCGTGCTTTGTAAAAAGGACTGCAATTATTTTCTTTCTCTCCCTTATCATAATAAGTATACTAAACTACATTCTGTATAAATTTTATTAATCTATTTTCTGAGAAAATGAATGTGTTTACATCCTGTATGTACTCGTCTGTCCCCAATCTGTCCCAGAAATGGGATCTTACTCTTCTTCTGGCTTTTTTAGGCTTTGGGTTTTTAAATAAATGGAGTAATTTTAAGTTCTATGGTTCCCTTTCATTGTACTTTTATGATAAATAATGTATGTTCTAAAAAAAAAAGCAAATAAAATGCAGACAAACACGATGAAATCATATTCTGCCAAACTACTCTGATCATGACCCACAATGACGTCACACAAGCACTTAAACGGAGAGAAATTAAAATAGTTCTTTCAGAAAAGCCATTAGATAATTTTTATAAGATGTATTTTAGCATTCTTTGATCATTTAAATATAGAAACAAGTACTTTTACTACCATAATTACATTTTCTTCTTTCTTTTCACATCTCTGCTGCGGGTTGCTTGGCTCCATTACTTCCTTGATTACTATTTACACTCCTGCACACTATTGTATTTCCTGTCAAGTAATGTTATCATGGTAAATACTAATAACACTTACTCTTAATAACAAATGAAATAAAAACAGAGTATAAAACATAGAAAATAATATTTATTAGTTCAACAGGGTATAAAAATTTAATCAGAAAGACAGCAAGAAATTAAGTCTGTTTTTCTTGAATTATTAATAATATTTTCCTTCCTTTGAGAAGGTAAGTGAGACGATATGCCAGTGGAATAAGATGAATCATGCTTAAGGTAAAATAAAGATAAAACATCTTACTTTAAATGTATAATACTTAGTATCTGATTTTTAGGACAGAAAAGCATTCTATATGAAGATTAAATACACCTTTTTGAGGGATTTATAACTCATCTTAAATTCCTTTTTTTTTTGCAGTGAAGCCTTTGATTGAGCTACTGTCTTACAAATTCATAAATTCAAAGTATGTGGCCCCTTTACGGTTAGTGTTCATTTGTGACAAATTGGGAATCGTTCAAAAGCTATAAATATGTTTTCCAGACGCTGTACACTTCTCTTGCATATGGATTCAGTTTAATAGCCACACATATTAAAGACTTAAACTGCAGCGCTGTCAGCTGAAATACCACATTGTACACACACTGGTTTTGCTTGTCATCTTTCTGAACATGGTTGTGCAAATTGTTTCTGAGTCACTGCAGCTGGGATATGGTGAATCAATTCCCCGGGTCACTCTGGAAACAATCAATTTAGAGCCTTTCTCTACCATTACCAGCCACCCACCCACACACATGCACACACCCACACACACTCACATTCTTACACAAATAAACAGACAAACATAAATCTACAACAACCATTTCTCCTGTTGCAGCCTCATTGCTGCAAAATATATGCAAATGTAGTTTAAACACAAACTGATTATAAAAATAAAGGTCATTTGCTGAAAAATTTTGTATTTCGTAAATGCTAAAAAGAGAAAAACCTTAAATTTGTTACACTTGAAATAAAATGAATTGCCAATAACCAAAAAAACCCAGCAACGATTGTTCTTTAATTTCAGCACAAAACAATAATTTATATATATATATATATATATATATATATATATATATATATATATATATATATATATATATATATATATATATATATATATATATATATATATATATATATATATATACACCCGTTCAAAAGTTTGGGGTCACATTGAAATGTCCTTATTTTTTAAGGAAAAGCACTGTACTTTTCAGTGAAGATAACTTTAAACTAGTCTTAACTTTAAAGAAATACACTCTATACATTGCTAATGAGGTAAATGACTATTCTAGCTGCAAATGTCTTTTTTTTGGTGCAATATCTACATAGGTGTATAGATGCCCATTTCCAGCAACTATCACTCCAGTGTTCTAAAGGTACAATGTGTTTGCTCATTGGCTCAGAAGGCTAATTGATGATTAGAAAACCCTTGTGCAATCATGTTCACACATCTGAAAACAGCTTAGCTCGTTACAGAAGCTACAAAACTGACCTTCCTTTGAGCAGACTGAGTTTTTGGAGCATCACATTTGTGGGGTCGATTAAACGCTCAAAATGGCCAGAAAAAGAGAACTTTCATCTGAAACTCGACAGTCTATTCTTGTTCTTAGAAATGAAGGCTATTTCATGTGAGAAATTGCTAAGAAATTGAAGATTTCCTACAACGGTGTGTACTACTCCCTTCAGAGGACAGCACAAACAGGCTCTAACCAGAGTAGAAAAAGAAGTGGGAGGCCGCTTTGCACAACTGAGCAAGAAGATAAGTACATTAGAGTCTCTAGTTTGAGAAACAGACGCCTCACAGGTCCCCAAATGGCATCTTCATTAAATAGTACGCGCAAAACACCAGTGTCAACATCTACAGTGAAGAGGCGGCTGCTGGATTCTGGGCTTCAGGGCAGAGTGGCAAAGAAAAAGCCATATCTGAGACTGGCCAATAAAAGAAAAAGATCAAGATGGGCAAAAGAACACAGACATTGGACAGAGGAAGACTGGAAAAAAGTGTTGTGGACGGATGAATCCAAGTTTGAGATGTTTGGATCACAAAGAAGAATGTTTGCGAGACGCAGAACAAATGAAAAGATGCTGGAAGAATGTCTGACGCCATCTGTTAGACATCGTGGAGGTAATGTGATGGTCTGGGGTTGCTTTGGTGCTGGTAAGGTGGGAGATTTGTACAGGGTAAAGGGGATTCTGAATAACGCCATGCCATACCCAGTGGACAGCACTTGATTGGAGCCAATTTCATCCTACAACAGGACAATGACCATAAACACACCTCCAAATTGTGCAAGAACTATTTAGAGCAGAAGCAGGCAGCTGGTATTCTATCGGTAATGGAGTGGCCACTGCAGTCACCAGATCTGAACCCCATTGAGCTGTTGTGGGAGCAGCTTGATCGTATGGTACGCAAGAAGGGCCCATCCAACTAATCCAACTTGTGGGATATATGTATACATATATGTCTTATAAAATAAGTCTATTTTCCTTTGCTTTAAACAAGTAAGACAATTTGCCAATGGAATAAGTTGATGAAGTTTATGATAAAAATAAGAAAAAAGGAGCTCCTTTATCTTATTTCACATACATAATATCTAATTATCTGGTTTTAGGGGCTAAAATATTAATTCCATTGGAAAACAAGTGTATTTAGTTGCTGAAATGTTCAGTAAATACACTTACATTAAGAAAGTTTTATTTATTTCTAGATCAATTTTGCAATGTCCACAACTAATTTGACAATAAGGAGACTGTTTTGTAACAAGAAAGAAGTGTCATAGAAGAAGCAGCATTCCTAGCCTCGCCATGATACATATCTGTTCATGCAAAATTACGTAATACGTAGAAGAATTACCATGCAAAGAAAATAGCCAGAAACTAATGTTGCATAAGTGTAACCATAAAGCTCTCAGGCAGTGCTAAAAAACTATAATGAAATAAGGATTAGTAGAGTCACATGAGCTTTGGAGTTCTCTGGTAATACTATGCTTAAGTTTAAATTAATGGATGTCCTCTGCAGTCAGATTCAGATGGATTTTGAGCAAAAAAGGCAAGTGCAAAAGCCATGCACTAGCATGTGCTTGGTTGTTCTGATGTGGCAGCAGATATTGCTTTTTGAAGTAAATAAATAAATATAAATATTAAATATGAATAAATATGAAGATCAGAGTCTGTGTGAAGATCAGGATGATACTCACATTGTATCTGATTTTATGGGGATTAGTCTCTGATAATTCTTTCATGTTTTTTTAAATAAATAATTGAGTCTCAATCATCCGAACATATAGGTATCTGTCTGCAGTCCACCTCTGTAGCTACTGCCTAAAGGAACCTGCTGCAGACAGGGAGTAGGTAATGCAGAAATTAGAAATGGAAAGAGGCTGCAGCTCACTGCATACCTTAAAAACAAAATGCTGACCATCATACAGGTGAGTAAAGCTGAAATACCAGCAAAAAATTATTCTTTTGTTTACCAGAGTGTATATATCAGTCATTCAGTTTAAACAATAATCTTATAGTGCAGAAAAGATGGCTGCAACTAAAAAGGTTTTCCTAATAGGTTGATTCTGTATGAATATTTTAGTCTATATTCAAACAGGAAAGTATGTCAAATAGAAACCCATCACTGAGAAGTGTTAATTTTAGTCATCAATTAGCATAGTCAATATTTTTTAGGCATCTTCAAATCTAAAAGAATATTGTCTTAGGTAAAGCTACAGTGTGTAATTTTAGTTATATCTAATGGTGAGACTGCAGCGACATGTACCGTTCCCCCTCGGCTTCTCCCCCTCCAACAATACAGAGGCTGTTGTGATACAAAATGGCTTCTGCAACATCCTCATCACCTATTCTGTCAAGTGATGAAGAGCTTAGTTAATATAAATAATAGGCCTAACTTGCTCCAGTAACATTCAAGCATAATGGCGATCTCTATAGTCACTATTTTGTCAGCTCTGCTGAAGTGCAAATAATGGCTGCCTCAAATTTCTAAGGCAACACAAACATAAAAATTGACTCTCAGTTCATAGATGATAATAAATAACATATTTATCTATAATAACCTATTAAAAAAATAAAGGGAACACTTAAATAACTCATCCTTCATCTGAATAAATGAAATATTCTCATTGAATACTTTGTTCTGTACAAAGTTGAATGTGCTGAAAACAAAATCAAACAAAAATCCTCAATGGATTCACAGGAAAACTAAATTGGGAAAAACACACTACAGACTAATCCAATTTTGATACAATGACCTTTAAGCAGGTCAAAATAAGGCTCAGTATTGTGTGTGGCCTCTAGCCTGTATAACCTCCCTACAACGCCTGTGCATGCTCCTGATGAGGTTGTGGATGGTCTCCTGAGGGATCTCCTCCCATACCTGGACTAAAGTATCCACCAACTCCTGGATAGAGACATAATGTCCCAGATGTGCTCAGCTGGATTCAGGTCTGGGGAACAGGCAGGCCAGCCATAGCTTCAATGCCCTCATCATGCAGGAACTGCTGACACACTCCAGCCACAAGAGGTCTAGGACTGTCCTGCATTAGGAGGAATGGTCTCATAGGGGGTCTGAGGATCTCTTCTCAGTACCTAATGGCAGTCATGCTACCTCTGGTTAGCACATGCAGGGCTATGTGGCGCTTTAAAGAAATGCCACCCCACACCATACTAACCCACTGCTAAACAAGTCAAACTGAAGAATTTTGCAGCCAGCAGATCGCTCTCCACCGTGTCGCCAGACACACATGTGCTCAGTGAGAACGTGCTTTCATCTGAGAAGAGCACAGGGTGCCGGTAGTGAATTTGCCAATCCTGGTGTTCTTAGGCAAATGCCAAGCTTCCTATAGGTGTTGGGCTGTGAGCACACAGGTATAAGGGTCTGTACAGGTCAGACCCTTATACCATCCTCATGGAGTCAGTTTCTAAACTTTTGTGCAGACACATGCACATATGTGGCCTGCTGGGGGTCATTTTACAGGCCTCTGGCAGTGCTCCTCCTGTTCCTCCTTGAACAAAGGTGGAGGTAGCATGAAAGCACACCCAACATTCAAAAGTGGCCAAAACATCAGCCAGAGAATAACTACTTAAGACTGCCTCCACCAGGAACCAGACTATGCCCATGCAAACATGTATTTTCTCCAATCAGAGAAGGGACGATTCTAGTGGCTAATCTGCACAGGACAGCTATCTCTTTTTTAGCGAATATCAAAGTGTCTAAAAATTTGTTTTTGGCCTAGAGATCTGGACATTGTTCCACCTAAATAAGTGGTTTGATAGCCAATTATGAAAAAGGCAGCACCCAGACGGGGAGAAGCGAGCACTTTCTTTGAAAGAAAATGGAAAAAACAGCTATATTACCTAACAAATGAAAACCCATGTATTGGTAAACTGTGTGGATACTCTACTAGTCTGTTGTTTTGAAGACAGAACTAAGCAAAAAGATAGGCATTTTGATTTACCGGTCGGTCTACGTTCCTACCCTCACCGTTGGTCATGAAATCTGGATCATGACTGAAAAAACAAGAAAACAAGCGGCTGAAATTAGCTTTCTCCACAGGGTCCCTCATAGACAGGGTGAGGAGCATTGTCATTGGGTAGAGGCTCGGATTTAAGTCGCTTCTCCTACTGTGGTGGCTCAGACATCTTTTTCGGATGCCCCTTGGACGACCCAGGAAACACTGGAGGGACTACTTCTTTCAGCTGGCCTGAAAGTAACTCGGGCTTCTACCATCAGAGCTGGATAAAGTGTCAGGAGAGAAGGGAATCTTGGAGTTTGTGCTAAGATTGCTGCCCCGAAATACAGTTATGGATGAGGCAGAAGACGACGACGACAACAACATATCTGAATTTCATCTTATAGTTGCCTAGACTTGGCAAGGCTTAAAAGCATACTATACGAAGATTAACGTTAGTTGTTTTGTGATATAAATGAGGTTGTTGTTTAGTTCTCTAATAAAAACGGGGGACCCTGCAAGAAAAGTTGGAACCACGGTTTTAAAGGTCTGTATACTCCAGTTATCAAGTATTTAATCACGAGATTAGTTAAAGTTTTTTCTTTTTTTATACTCTATATTTAAGATTTTTCATTATAATGAAACATACAGAACTGATTCGTAGTTAAATTTGAAGAACGAAAAAAAGAAAATATTACAAGATGTTATACCTAGTTATGCTTCCTTGCTCTTGTATATCTTATATTTCAAAGATATGTCAGTTTGAGAGTGAATCTCCTTCACAACTTCCCACCAATGGTCTAGCTGGGGAGGGAGTTTCTTTAGCCAACGCCGTGTAATAGCTTTTTTGCTTACAATTGATAGAACATTAAAAGTTAAAGATTATTTTAATAGTCGATTAATTAGCATTAATCTGATTACTGTTTCAGTCCTTAATAAAGGTGTTTAAAAAAAAATAGAAAATAAGAGATCTAGATGGATGGTAAATAGTTAGATGAGGTCAGAATCCCAGTTTCTGTCACGCCAAAACGAATAGCTAGCACTTGACTAATGACCCACACATTTTACAGACTTTATTTGTAAAGCGATGAATAAAAAAAAAAACTACTTTTTTGCCAGAGTTTCATTCAAAGCATTCAGTGGTAAACTATTAAGGTTAATTAATCAGGCTTAGCCTTGTCTAACTACATTTAGAGAGAGTTATTTGTAAAGTGGAACTTTCAAAACAATAGAAACTCATGTATTGACTTTAGTTACAGTGACAGCATTCAGACCTGCTCTATATTCAAAGTCTATCCTGCATCATGAAGAGGAAAATCATTAAAAAATAAAGATAAATGCTTGAATCCGAAACTTTAGGTAAATCTACGACATATTTAAAATCCACATCTGTATGTACTTCACTTCTCCTTTAATAAAAGTGGACATCAAATTAAGAAAGGATGGAAAAAAGGTAAGTTGTGTGAATGTCAAGCCTAGAAATTAGTGTTTCATATAGATATACTATAAATATTTTTAACATTTAAACCACATCATTTTGTTATGCTTTATGGAAATGCTTATTAGACCAAAACAAAATAGTTGGCTTATGGAAACAAAATGATGCGGTTTCTCCTCATGTTAATATTTACAAAGTGTGTTTCACATCTGCATTCAGGCAACATGACTCAAAATTTTGTAAAACCATGTATAGAAATCTCAGCTGCAGGTATAATATTGGAAGTGGAGTGTCTATAAGCATTTTTCAAGGCTTGTATTCGATTTTGAGTTAGATTTAGGTAACCTTGACTAGGTTATTTTTGACACATAAACATGCTTTGATCTTAACACTATATCTATGCCTATATATTTAGGGTGCATAGGCGGATCTACTGGGGTGGCATAGGGTGGCAAATGCCACCCTAAATGACAGCCTTGCCACCCCAGCTGCCACCCCAGTTGGCGGTAGGGGTGGCGAGGCTTATAAATTATGGATCATTTGAGAATTACGACCGCTAATTTCTAATGTCGGACTGCAGTGAATGCAGCACGAGATGACGTGAGAGCGACTGAGACTGATTGTTTTGAAAACCGAATGGGGCAAAGCGAGGGAGCCAGGGGTGATGGGGGGAGGAGACACGGGATGAAACAGGTAAAAACTGATCAACTATCTATCGAGAAATAAAATCATAATGAGAGCACAATGCTGCTAGCATAGCTGCAATGCTGATTTTGAGATGATAAAAATCAGGTTGCAGAACGTTATTTCTCCAACTATGATGTTAGTTAGGCCTGACGTCTCAGGCTCAGAAAGACATATTTGCGGTCAACTATGACAGAAAAGAGACGATCAAGTTTGTTTTACTCAAATCAAAACGCACAAAGGCATTGGATCTAAATACATTAGTGAAGCGTTTTGCTGAGCATCATGGAAATCACTGCATTCAGCTGTTATAGTCATGTTAACTTTATGTTATGCTCTCTGGTGAGCCTTTACAGAGCTGTTACATTTTGTTTTGGCACCTGAGAAAATCTGATATTTCCTTTAATAAAACCAAAAGTGTTAAAAGTTAAAATGTGATACTGGTGTAAATCCTGCTTAATATGAAGCAGTGTTGTTGTTTCTTTTTTTGTATATATAATATGAAACTATCCAGAAATTACCCGTATGAACCTACTCACAAGCAAAATGTATTTGTTGCTTCTTTTCAGATTTGTGGAGATTTTGATGTAACATACAGAACCCGCCTTTTTGTTGATTTGTTGATACAGCAGTATGGAGGACCAACTCTGCCATATTTAAAAATAAATACAGAAATAAATAAATGCTCAATAAATAAATAAGCATACAATTAATTGCCACCAAAAATACAAACAACAAATAAATGTAAGTAGAAATTAAATTATACAGCTAGTCATAAAGGTACATCACTCTTTTAATTGGCTTCTTTATTTCTTTGCCTTTTTAATATTTACCTTATTTTTTTTTTTGTCATTTATTATCTTCAACTTCATTTTTTTATTACTTATATTTTTAAGTATTTATTTATGTGCATGTTATCATATTTTTGTCTGTTTTATTCTTCCTTTGTATTTTTTTTACCCTAGTTATTTCTTCGCCGCTATTTCTTTCTGCCTGCCCTTTTAACATTTCTGCCTGCCATTATAATATAATTTCTAATTACATTTATTTGTTGATTGTATTTTTGGTGGCAATTAATTGTATGCTTATTTATTTATTGAGCATTTATTTATTTCTGTATTTATTTTTAAATATGGCGGAGTTGGTCCTCCATATACAGCTCTATCTACAGCATATTTACATGCATGAAATGTCCCTTTCATGTTGCCTCAACTGCTGTATGTCAAGTTACTGAGGAAAAAATGGGGTAAATGTGTGTTCAGAGTAAACATTACATAGATGTCCAGTACCTTGTTCGGGTGCCTTGACCCATTTATTTCTACTGTGTAGTTCTGCTCACTTTAGTACAGCTCAGTCCATAGATCTCTGATGGGAAACTTTTTCTTTGTATCGTTTCTTCTTGTGCAAATGCTGCAAAGCTGCCTCTCTGACAGTCAATCTCATACATCTGCGACTCAGCACCTGTGTCTTACCTTAATACCTTTCCTGTCATAAGGCCCCTCTAGAAGTAGTGTTATCATTCTTCTATCTCCCATTAAGTGAGATCTCATTGTACGATGTATTATTAATATGAACTGTTTCACATGAAACACTAGTACTGTACATACTATTCTCACCAAACTGTGATAACTGATTAAATTCAGTGTAAACAAATGCCATATGTTGCCACCCCTAAAAAATTCCTGCCCCCCTCTTGCCACCCCATAAATATTTTTCTAGATCCGCCCCTGTTAGGGTGGTTATTGTGTTGGAAGATTAAACTCCGCCCCTTTGGCAGAATTTTTTCAGGATTGTCTCATATCTAGAAACATCTATCCTGTCATCAGCTCTAATCAGCCTCTATGTTTGGGGAAGCATCGCCATAGCATGATGCTGCCGTCGCCACTCTGAAAATGTATGTTCAGAGTAATGCTTTATGTTTTTAGGCTACATATCAATTTCAGTTTTGGCCTCATCTGACCAGGACCCGTCTTCCTCCACAATTTTGCTGGATCACAAAAGGGAGCGTGTGCCAAATATGACCTCCATTCGCTTTCTTCCCGCTACCCTTTCATATAGATCATATTTGTGAAGAGCAGAACCAATATCTGCTCTTCAAAGAAAAATTCTCCCAAATGAGATTGGTTGAACTCAGAGATAGAGTGATACAACAGCAGCTGGCTGAAATTAGCGTATATTTTCTAGCATCAGAATTGGCTGATACATGTGTACTTTCGCGATTCATTGGTGCGTTCAGCTAGCCTCGTGAGACCATCCTGATCTCGCGAGCTTTCAAGATTTCACTCGCTAATCAGTCTTGAGACTCTCCGTTAAAGAAAATTTGGAGCAGTTCACCAAACGAACGTCTAATCAGCGTTGGCTTTTAGGGGCGGGTTGAGGTGTGACGCAACGAGAAGCGCGACAGTTCAGTCTAAAGAACATGGTGGCTACAGCCGATGAAACTAGCGTTAGCGTGGCTATCGAGCAAGTTTTATCGGAATTACAGAGTATTTCTTCACTGAAAGAAGAGCAAAACACTGCTCTGGAGGCTTTTCTCAGAGGAAAAGATGTTTTTGCTCTTCTCCAGACTGGTTTCGGCAAGAGTTTGATCTATCAATTGGCTCCTCTTGTCGCTCTGTTAGTACGTCATACGCTTCGTTGATCTTATTGGTTTATTTGGCCCGTCTATCACCAACATAGACCAATCAGCTAGCCAGTGTTTTCGCCCCTTCCCAAAATTACTTCAACGGAAGGTTTCCAGATGGATATGCGGAGCAAATCCATCTGGAAATCTGTTGCTGCCCCCATTTGCTGTCCATTATCACTGTGGTTTCTTTGATTTGTTACAAAATTATTTATTTATTTTTTTTATTTCACATTTTTGTAAAATTTTTATCATGTAAATAAAGGAGGAGGAAGCAATATTGGCTTCAACCCTCCGGAAAAAAAAAAACAAAAAAACATCGAGAGCAAATATCAAGGATCGGTTAGAATGTCAAAAGAATATGTATCTACATTGGCCTTGAAAATACCTGCATCAGTAGATCTCTTCTTTTCTCCCTAATCTGACCCAATATAAGACATCAAGGTTTGAAATTTTACTGTAACAAAATCTGAAGAAAAGTAAGTTTGTAAGGCTGTGTTACACAATTTGTTTTTACTAAATAAAACAAAGAGCTCAGTTTCTCTCATTGAAAAAAAAAGATCATCCCATTTCTAGTTTTGCAGCTGGCAGATTTATCTTCATTTGTGTAATGTTATCATAGTAATAGAAGCATCCTTCTTTGTGTCGAAGCAGTGGATACAGAGCAGTGAGGGAAATGTGCGCATGCAGCTCATGCGTAGTTTCATGGAATCAGATTTATGGGACCCATCATAAAGCAAGGAGGGTTAATGGGGGTCATGTGGAGCTCTGCTAAACAAACCGCAGCAACTACTTTTATCTGTAAATGTAAATTCACATCCACATGCAGAGGAGGTGCCTTCTAAATGTACGGGTGATGATGGATTCAACTGGATTCCTGTAAAGTGATTTGACTTAAAAAGTTATGTTAATCATGTGAAAACAGCTTTTATCTATATGTGCATGCAGGTATGCTTCTATAATGGAAGGGCTAAAATCAGCTGGGTTTACACAAGATTGGAGGCTCACCTTGCGCTTGTGATGTTCAGGTCTCACAGTATTCTTAAAAGGAGGAATGAAAACACAGACACAGCTTTACTTGTTGGTTTTGGGGGAACTTATTCCACCTTTTTATATAAACAAAGCCTTCGCTGTAGGTCTGCGGCTCATTTTAGAACAGTTAAACTGATTTCAAATCAGCCATCAGCCAAACATCTTTACAGAGGAAACTTAAGTGGACCAACCTCCTATCGTCTTAGCCTCGCATACGGTCATTAGAGAGAGAGCAGGCCTGTTGGGTCCTGTGTGGGAGTTTTTGGGACAGGAGAAAAGAAGAGCAGACGGCTGCTGCTGCCACACTGATGACTACAGTCCAATAATGTGCTGCTAATTGTAGGAGGCTGTCCAACATGTGACCCACATAGACAATGCCGGAGGCAGTTATAAATCTCTGCTGCTCAGCTTCCATCAGGCACAAGCAGAAATAACAAACTATTTTTGATGAGGCACAAATTCCTAAGACCGCTGACGTCGTTAGACTCAAATGAACCAGTCTTCTATCATGACTTTAAAAAGTATTTTGTAACTTGTTGATTTAAAGAAAAAGAATAATGCAAAAAAAAAAAAAAAACTATACAAAGAAAACTCTAAAACTAAAGTTAGAATATAATGTCCTACAGTTTTCTTCCGTCTCCTAGAGAACTCTAATGTTCGGCTCCTTTTATGAACAGAAACCTCAGTTTCTTTCAGGTCTAGGGGTGCACATGTTAGGATATAACAACGCAGTCTGCTTCTAAAGTTAATTAAATCAAACTTGCACACACAGAACAGATCCCACACCGTCATAGTTCATTAAATTGAGATGATTTTTTTTAACATACTCCATGCTGCTTCCTTCAGAATTAGAAGTGAAATGAGCAGGTGCTACTATTTATACGCATCGACTCGCAGATCATTAGCAAGTCAACTGGTGTTGGAGCTCCAAAAAAAAAACTATATTTGCAAAGATGCATCTAAATAGTTGATTTGGAATGCTTAATTTGGACATAATAGGCCAAAGTTAAGATAGTTATGAGCACAAAGACCAACAGGTAGGCATGGAGATGGAAAGCTGATGATTTGGGCTTTTTTTCCCAGACACGGAACATAAGTCCTGTAGGAATATCTCTGCGTAGATAAACAGTTTATAAACAAATCTGAGGCCAGGTCTGACCGCTGAAGCTTGTCCCAAACTTGGTCTTCAGTGGGACAAAGATGTCAAACACAGACAGCAATCTATAACAGCACAGCATAAAAAAACTAAATCAAAGTGCTTGAACAACCCAGTAAAAGTCTGTGCATTAAGCTGATTAAAAAAAGAAGTGCAGGAAGCATGTTTGGAGAGAAAAGTAGACCAACATTTCCCAACATTAATGTGAGAAACTGACAAAGACAAACAGGGAATGACTGAGGAGAGATTTTGCTGTGCTTATGGAAGGTGTTGGACCATAGGATGAATCTGGTTATATTTTGTCTCATATTTTTTTAATTCATAATGACATGGTGGAATCTGTTGTTAGAACAAGCTTAGATTTAAATATCATTTTAAACATATTTCTAATAAATGTTTAAAATCATCAAACCCCAGAACGTAAAGATGGTACTCTTTTTTTTTTCCCCAAGCAGGCATTTATAAAATCATCTCATTATGATCTGATCTAAACTAATATATAATGATATAATATGATAAACATTATATGAATTAATCAGTTGTGTGATATTTATAGTGTTTAATTACAGATTACTTCCTCACCCCTTTTGCTTACAGATCTTACAGTTTTTCTCCCCATGGAGTAAAACTGTAAGATCCTTCAGACATATTCCAACAATTGATTAAAAATTATCTTTAAATTGCTTTTTCTGTTTTGGGTTATAACAGGAAAAAAAAAAGATCTTAAGTGAACTGGTACCCCTGCTCTGTTGACAGAAGTTTCTTCACTCTGCGCAGTTTTCTAAGAGTTGCATCCTGCTGTAAACCGTGAGCTGAATGGGAAAACATATGGCTACAGGGCAGACCTTGGTTTCCTGCTGGCTGGCGCTCATCGTCGGGGATTTTGGAGCCTCATCCTGGTCCCGTTCGTCCTCTTTGCCTCCGCTGTCGTCCTGGACTGCGTTAACCGGCGGAATCATCCTCTCCTTCTGCGCTCTGATTGAAAAAGCTGGTTTCCACTCCCCCAGCCTAAAACAGTCACAGCGAGCCTGAGATCCGTGCAAAAGTCACCCGAACAAAAGAGGCCAAGATCCGGGAGGAAATGGTCAGAAGAGTTAAACACGGGAAAGCGCTGGATGCTGATTTAAACCCCGAACTAAACTGCGTCTCTCTCCGGCTCCAGACTGTCGTGCGTAAACCTCCCGGACGTCTCCAAGAACACGCTGTGCGCCTCGCGCCGCCTGCTCAGGCGGTTTTAAAGGAAGACAGGACTAAGAAGGAGGAGAAACACAACATCGTCATTGCGTGTTGTCAAAATTTAGACTGCTGAGGCAAAACGCCCACAAATACAAGCTTTATAAGTCCACTCCACAAGGCTCTTTTCAGGAAACATACACGTCACTTATAATGACACATCTGTTTGGTCAAGGAGGTAAACTGTCAATCAATGCAGACCTAATGTTCTTCTGCTTTGCTCATTTCCAGTCCTTTCAGTAAAATCTACCTCAGAGAAAAACACTTTCCCTTTGGAAAGCCCAGCAGATGGCTGCTCACACTGAGCCTGGTTCTGCTGGAGGTTTCTTCCTGTTAAAAGGGAGTTTTTCCTCTCCACTGTCGCTGCAAACATTCTTAGTGTAAGGAATTGCCTTTGAGTCAATGAGTCAATGCAATCAGCTGTTTTTCCTTAGATAGAAAATTTTATCACTTTGACTGTATGATCTGGTGAACTGTGAAGTGCCTTGAGATGACGTGTGTTGTGAATTTAATTGAAAAACTAAACTGATGGTTCTACAATTTACCCTGGTCAGGTGAAGTAAAATTATTAATAACCTATCCATATAGTTAAGCTTGAGCTTGGAAAACTATGAATAGTCAAAAGCCAAAAAAAAAACACAACTTTTGTAGTATTCCCAGAAACTGTTGAGTTCAGTATTTTGTTTTTATTGTTTGCTTTATTTTGAAATAATGCTTTGGTCATTAATCATGTTCTGGCTGTTTATCATGTAGAGCAGGGGTCACCAATCTTTTTAAGGCTGAGGGCCACTTCAAGTGCACCGAGATGTAGGAAGGGCGACCATTACTGACCCATAAGCTGCAAGGGTTAGCGTTAGCCTAAACTTTGTTCATTATCAACATATTTTTATTGTTTCTGTTAATTTCTAAGTTTATTTAGACATTGTCATTTTGAAAATCTCTATAAATGATTAAAAAGAAGAGCAACAGCATAAAATAAAATTTCAAACTTAGCCCACTGGTGGGTTGTTCTTTATTAAGAAGACTCTGAGGGCCCCCCATGTGGTCCTTGAGGGCACCTTGGTGCCCACGGGCACCGCGTTGGTGACCCCTGATGTAGAGTAAAGTAGGATGAACTTCACAATCCTACGACTTGATAGGTGTGATGGTCACCGTATTGATGCGTCACACTGCTTCCCTCCAGGCTCCTTTGTGATGCAATGTCCTTGAAGTTATCTTGCAGGAAGAAGGAGGAAGGTGTCAGACTGCAGCCTCCTCACTCCGGTAGGACTGCAAACACCAACACAGCGTTCACTGTCAGTATAGCTGGTTTTACAGCTTATCCAGCATCTGAGGGTGAAGCGATATAGGAAGCAATCAGTATTGTTCTATGTGGAGACAAAGTAAGAAGGCAAAGGGGGAGACTTGAAATGACAAATGGTTCTGATAACTATATGTTCTGGGATGGTTACTGGTTTTTTCATTGGTTAAAAGAGTAATAACAAATGCAGTAGTTTGAAGCTGTTCTTAGAAGGCCTCAGAGGTTAGTTAGAGAATATTAGTGAACAAACAGCATCATGGAGACAAAGGAACACAGCATAAGTGTCTATGGGTTCTAAAGCTTTGATCATCTCCTAAAATTTACCTCTGTCCATTATATGAGCATGAAAAGAGGAAGGCACAACTGACACCAGGAGAGACAGTCTCAGTGAAGGCAAGTGAGTTTTTTTGCCAAATTGGAAGAAAACAACAAATATTTCATAACAAATGAATTCCCTATAATGCTAAAACCAATATGTCATTATTTATGCCTATAAATGACATTAGGAGGCTTAGAAAGCAGGATCTTTGACAGAGAAACCTGTTAGAGTTGATGGATGGAGCTACTTGGTAATCATGGAGGAACAAATTTCAGGGGCAGTAATGATGCTAGATGGCCCAGTCAAAGTCCAGAACTAAATCCACTTCAGAAACTTTAATTAGATGGAGGCTATCCATCCAAACTGACCGTGATGACTCTGAACAGAAGACCCAGTATTCAAGGCAAGACAGACAATGGGATAATTCAAAAAGCATCTATTAGAACTATGATCTATAATCTAGAACTATAATCAAAGTAGCAGCATTTAGGGCATCTATCACAGGAAACTGTGGTTTAACAGTTCAGCCCGTCTCCTAAGAACGAGGTAGGATCCATCCATGGGCTGCCAACAAGATGCGGTGGGCGCCGCGCAGAGTCTCACAGATGCTGCAGCCCCAGAGAAAAGAGAACCAGTGGTACTCTGAGGCAAGGTCAGGCAAACAGATTAGAACATAAACAGGTGGGTTCAGAGGTCCAGGGGTCAAAAGACAGTTCAGGCAATCCGTTCAGACAGGAACAGGCAGGCTCAGTGGTTGAGAGGCAGAACAGGTCAGGATCAGATAATCAGAAACACTGAGGTAAGCTAAAAACACTCTCACCACTGAGATCAGACAGGAACAGGGATCAATAAAGTCAATCAATCAACAGGCAGGCTCAGTGGTTGAGAGGCAGAACAGGTCTGGATCCAAGCACATTAAATACAGTAGAAGCAGGAGCAGGTGGATCATATGAGCAGTGATGAGAAACCGGGAAGGGTTAGACAGGTGAATGGAATTATAGTGAGTGTCAACTGAATGAAGGTTTTAGTTTTTCAGAGCTGTCAGAGACTTAACCCGAAAACACTCTCACATGAGAGTAAACATCAACTTCTCTTATACAAAGTACTGAGACCACTTCATAGTCATATGGTTTTATGTTGGTCTTATTTAACGTTTGTGGTTGCAACAGTGAAATATGTGAAAATTTCAAGGGTGACCTTTGGTTTTGCAGCAAATCATCACAGTTAACTGAAGCATTTTATTTTTTCTACACATCAGAGTCCAGGTGTTTTTTTTTTTATGGAGATAAGAAAGTAAGTTCTCTCCATGCAGAGAAAACACAAATGATCAAAGGTCTCATGATAATCCCACCATCTGGAGATGAGTTAAAAACTCCCAGAGTTAAGTTATTCACCCTCAGCTGCTGGACGTCACAGTGGAAAAGGACGTTAAGAGAGTGAAGAGAGGAAGATGGAGTGATGAGGGTGGATGGGACAGAGGACTGTAGTTATGGGGGTTAATTACCCAAAATGAAAGGTTTCATTTAGGCAGCGAGATGAGCCAAGTCGTGTCATTTCATGCCTCATGTCTATTCATTTGAGGGGTTTTTTCTACCTAGTATTTTCTATATCATTGTGCTGCCTAATAAAACATGACAGGTTCACCGTCCATCTAAGCACATAGCTATTTTGTAGAAATAATTTATTGGTGTTACTCTTAATTCGGTTTTAGTTTCTTTTGTAGTTTTTTTTTTTTTACATCTTTATATCCTTATTTTACTTGTTCAGGTATTTTGTTTGCATCAATTAAAACTTCAAATTTTTTCCAATGTCTTTAATCAAATCCAACTGAAATTTTCTTGTTTAAGCACATTACGTATTATTAAAATGGTTAACATGCAGTAATTCCCAGAGTAATGACAGAAATTAAGCCTTTAATTGTCTTTTACTTTTCTTATATAGTTTCATTAGTTTTTTACGGAAGAGGATTAGGGCCAGTGGGGGAAGAAAAAAAAAAGTTAACTGATTTTTAAATTTTATTTCAGTGTAGTATGGGGAAAAAAGTCAGAATTCTGACTTTTTTCTCAGAGTTCTGACTGAATTCTGACAATAAAAAATAGTCAGAATTCTGACTTTTTTCTCAGAGTTCTGACTGAATTCCAGTGATGGGACTAACGGCGTTGAAAGTAACGGCGTTACTAACGCCGTTACCTTGTTTTAGTAACGAGTAATCTAACTAATTACTTTGACTGTAACTATAACGCAGTTACCATTGCAGGCACCCCGTTACTGCGCGTTACTCAGGTCGCACAATGAACCTTTTTTCATGATAGGACTCGTGCGCAGCTGCGTGAAGCTGACACCCCACCCACGTCAAAAAACTCTGCAAATAGACTGAATGGTTAGTGCAACGTTAGTGCAGATTTGTGCAGAAAAAAATATTGTTTGTGCTACTTTTGTTTAAGAGATATTAAAGATTTATTTTAGGTCATCCAGAGGTGCGCGCCTTGTCCTGAGAGGGGAGGATGAGAATGGCTGATGAATAGTGAGATTCCGTCTGTCAGTTGAATAGGTGGGTGTTTCTGCTGGCGGGTGTTAACGTACAGCACACACAGAGAGATGGAGAGTGAGGATGACTCCAGCAGCAAAACAGCGTTTTCCACATGGAAATACCGGTGTTACGTAGAGCTGCGTTTCCCCATCACATAACGGTTTCCTCTGCATCTCCACACAGCGCAGGCGGCAAGAGTCACCGCGCAAGCGACAGGAAACGAGCATGCTCGCTAAAGGCGCGCAACAGTCGCCCTGTGCTCGCGCCACAGGAGAACTATGGAGAGCGTGAACGATCAAATGAACCTGACAACAGCCAGAAATGATAGCCTATATGGAGAAAGGGAGAAATCTGGATGGATGGTTGGATGGATGGATGAATGGATGGATGGATGGATGGATGGATGGATGGATGGATGGATGGATGGATGGATGGATGGATGGATGGATACTCTGCCTTCTCAACCTACTGTTTTTTTTTATTTTAAACATTATTTGATGGCCTTTGTGGCAGGGATGGAGATCCATATTTTATGTCACACACAGAGTATACATCTAGATAGATAGATAGATAGATAGATAGATAGATAGATAGATAGATAGATAGATAGATAGATAGATAGATAGATAGATAGATAGATAGATAGATAGATAGATAGATAGATAGATAGATAGATAGATAGATAGATAGATAGATAGATAGATAGATAGATAGATAGATAGATAGATAGATAGATAGATAGATAGATAGATAGATAGATAGATAGATAGATAGATAGATAGATAGATAGATAGATAGATAGATAGATAGATAGATAGATAGATAGATAGATGTTGCAGTATCTATAACAACCCAAACACACAGGATTTCAGAATTAGACATCCCCAGTTATTAATTTCATATACTCACCAGATCTGAATGTCCTGTTATAAAACTTCACATGGCGTTCCCCCCTGATGTCATTTACGTTGAGTTGCAATAAATGCTAAACTCTCTGCAAGTTCTTGTCTTTGTCGTCCGCTCTATTCAGCTGGCTTTGGAAACACACGGCGAGAAGGTGGGGGCTGGGTGGTGAGGTTTACGGGGGCGAGAAACTCAAAAGTAACGCAATAGTTACTTTTACTAGTAACTAGTTACTTTTATTGTGGAGTAACTCAGTTAGTAACTCAGTTACTTTTTGGGAGAAGTAACTAGTAACTATAACTAATTACTTTTTCAAAGTAACGTGCCCAACACTGCTGAATTCTGACAATAAAAAAAAGTCAGAATTCTGAAAAAAAAGTCAGAATTCTGAGAAAAAAGTCAGAATTCTGAGAAAAAAGTCAGAATTCTGAGATTAAAGTCTGACTCTTTTCCCATACTATACTGAAATAAAATAAAAAGTTAACTTTTTTTTTTTTCTAGTGTCCCTAATCCTCTTCTGTAGTTTTTAAATAAATTGTCCTCCGAAAAAAATATATATAACATTAGCTTCCTGGAATTTTGGCGGATTCTGCCTCAAAATCCCAAAATGTTGAGCCCAAAGAAAAAATTTTTTTAAATGTATGCATATTGGCTCAAAGGGATTTTTGTTTTGGTCAAAAAGGCTAATGGTGAGTCCAGGCAAGCTTTAAGAAAGACCGCATCTGTGAACTGTATTCAATGTGATTGTTTGGTATATTTTCTTTTTCTTTAATAAAATATCTAATAAGTTGGCAGTTTAACGAAGCCTTAAGGCAAACCCATTTTAGATTATGTCTTTATCTCATCAAATTACTACAGAGACTGTAGTTTGTTAGCTCAGACATAAATGATTAGCCTGTCTTTATGCGAAGGGAAGGTTTGGAGGAAGTTTCCCAAAAGGCCAATAAAGTATATTTTTATCCTTTTCATATTTGGCAATGAAAGATATTTATGATTTGTTTGGATGATTCTGACTGCTTTGAAAATTGATGAATCATGGTTTTTCACCACTTTATAGAGCAACATGACATTGATAATTGACATGATTGCAGGCACTAAAAACAACTTTTTCTTTTCAAAGAAATTACATTATAATCCAGCTGTTTATAATTTTCACTTAGATGACTTGGAAAAAAAATGTTTTCTTGCTCTTCCAGTGGCCTAACTCTACATCTTGCCTTTTCTGGTGGGATTTCTGCTCCTGTGGGAAACCGAACATGTCACTGAACTATTCTCGGATTGCTCCTCTGGCTCATGTTTCCATCAGTTTCAGGTGCCAAGAAGACCTTTTATGTCATCAGCAATAGGCCGCTCAGAGCCTCAATGCAGAGATGATCAATCTTTAAACTGCCATCTTTAAAAGGTGCTTCACCTATCCCAAATCAACAGGCATGGGATTCCCTAGTTGTTAAAATATTGGTTAAATTATCTGTTTTTTTTTTTACAAAGAAACAGGACACAGGAGCAAATTTGTTTAGGTTTATAGGCAAAAATATTTTGAACCCATTGTTTGATACTATATTTAAAAAACAAAAGGTCCCTTAAACAAATGTCATCTAAAAGTGAACGTCAGGGTAATCTCTTTATCCAGAGTTCAAAGCTAAAGGTGATCGTGATAACCTGAAAATACACCATCATACACATCTCACCCAGTATGTCTTACAGTAATAGATTAGGGCAAACAGATTCCCAGAGAACCAGGGCTAATTAGCTGACTTATTATGAACCACCTCTGGAACAGTCTCTGCAGAATATAACAAAGTAATGAGGGAGGCATGAATATAGAATACATATATGAGTGTGTGTCAGGGCATAACTGAGCTGATTAGTCAGAGAAGGATTTTACTCTCAAAAACATCCTATAAAAAGTGCATGAAGATAACAATAAAGTACAGATAAATGGGTTATTACTCTATTTCAATCTGAAAAACTCACCCGGAGAGAAATGACAGAAGAAATTTATTGATACAATTATTTGGTCTTTAGCGCTCAGACCTCGGCAGGAAACATAGCACTGAATTTTGATAGATATGCATGAACAGGAGTAAAGAACAGGGCTGTTTCCCCCCAGGCCTGAAACTGGTGATGGAGTGGAGATAGAGGAAGTTGGTCAGTCTGTAGACTGCTGGTTGGAGAGACGGTCTGCTGAGCTTTACGGGGAGATCCAGTGGATTGCGTGAGCTGATACTAGAGCTTCACTCAGGGACCTGGAAGATGGAAGTCCAGTTTGGATAACACAGGTTGAGAGAACCTGTCCATGATGGGCAAGCATGAAGCGACAGTGGACAGGAAAAACTCCCCTGGCAAAACCAGGCTCAACATGGCGGTCTTCTGCCGGACCGGTTGAAATGTGATGGAATGACACTCTGATGAAGTTTTAGCTACGATGGTGGAGGAAGCGCTGGAGGGGGGTTGAAACGGGGGTCATCTGAATGAAGTCACACGCCGCAACCATCGCCAGCACACCAGGTAGCAGACGAGTTATGGATCTGAGGCCTTTTAAGATGAACTTTGGATGCTGATTGGCTTTCGTGGAGGTGTGGTTCAAAGCTGATTGGCCGTGTCGTAGGTGGATGTAGGCGAATAATTAGATTATACAGTTGAATTTCCGCCTAGGCTCCATTAAACATTTAACTCTTGAAGCATGCTGATAAAAACTGGAGCTCCCTGAGTTCATTTTTTTCTGTAGATAAAATTGGTTTTGCTATTTTAATGTACAACGCTTTGGTCATTATAACTGCTTTATAATTTTTCTCCCCAAAAGAGGCTTTCATGGAGCTATTCTGGAGTGTCAGAAATATTAACAGTGTGTCTTTTGCATCTTGCAGGCTGAGGGTTCTGCTTATTAAATTGAAGTTCTTCCTCCAGATTCGTAAGAAAAGATTTTCCAGCCTGGTTGAAGAGTATTTTAGGCTTATTGCTTTGATGATTTGTTTTAAACAGTTTGTTGTGGGAGTCCAGAGGGAGGGTCACCAATAATGGTGCCAAGATGGAGAAAAAAATATTACAACATAATCTCTGCACCTGTAAGCGTAAAGTTGTTGTGAGTGATAAGTGTATTATATAATTTACAAAAAATATAACATAACATTTTTAATAGAAAATTAAAAGAAGAAACTGATTAGCCTACCTTAATTTGTTGAACCTCCTTTCAATGCAATGAGCTTCATACACCTGAATTAGATTTGACCATCCTTCTTTAGGAAGAGAATCATTTCATCCAAATGGAAAAAGAGCAGTTTTAAAAACCAGTTCTCCAGTCTTGGCACAGATTTGCCGTTGGATTTAGGTCTGGACTTTGACTAGGCAATTTCTTAACATAAACATGCTTTAATCTAGTCCATCAAATTATAGCTCTGACTGTTTGTTTAGCTCTTTTATTGCAGGATTGCTCTGAAAGTAAAGCTCTTATGCAAGCAACAACTACGGACATCAGAAGTAGGTTTTACAATGCAAAAAAAGGCCTTATTGGTGATGAGGAGGATATAGTTTCAGGAACAGGTAAGATTTGTGTATGGTGAAGATTTAGAGAAACTTTGACACATTACAGCAGGCATCCCCAAACTCGGTCCTCGAGGGCCGCTGTCCTGCAGGTTTTAGAGGTTTCCCTGCTTTAGCACAGCTGATTATCATGATTGCAGTAGAGCTGAAGCCTGTTAATCAGCTTTCAATTAAAATCAGCTGTGCTGGAACAAGGAAACCTCTAAAACCTGCAGGACAGCGGCCCTCGAGGACCGAGTTTGGGGAATCCTGCATTAGAGGATGGATTAGATAAGTGAAGCTATCAACAGGTGGCCTGCAAGAGGTGTGGTTAAGAAGATCTAGGAAAAAAGTAACAATGGAGATGAGAGTCTGAAAGTCCAGCTGCCAAGGCTGCGGCTGCCAATCACTCCCTGGAATGTGAGGAGAAGGACAAACGTGCATACACCAGACACCATGCAGCTTTGTGGATTATACTGTGTAGCTCCATCTATCCTCCAAAATAAATATCTGGCATTTTATCGGTGAGTCAAAATAACAATCAAATCCTCTGTGTTTGACTTCACGTTGCAGCTTTTACATGAAGGCAGGGGTTTAGGAGGGAGAGACTGACAGTAAACCCATCAATAGACTCTTCTACCTGAGCTGTATGTTTCTGCAGCTCTTCCAATGATTCAATAGACCTCTTAGTTGGTCTTTTATTATTGCTGTTCTTTTCTAACCAGTCAGTTTAGATGTGCCTCCATGTCTTGGAAGGTCTGCAGTTGGTCCATCTTCTACTCAGGATAGCGGATGGATTGAAGAGTGTACTGGGCCATGTTCTAAGCTTGGGATTTGGTTTTAGATCCTAACCCTGCTTTAAACCCCAGTCGGCCTCAGCAGATGGTTCCTCACCCTGAGCCTGGCTCTGCTAGAGGTTTTTTTTACTGTTAAAATGTAGTTTTTTTTCTTCTCCTCTGTCCCATGTAAAGTAAGGGGAAATCGTCCGTCCAGGAGGAGCATATCTTGCAAGTCAATGACAGGGTGAAATTAACCAGTTTTCCTAACCAATCCGACTGTATTGTTTTTGTAAATGCCTTGAGATGACGTGAGATGACATCTGAACTGGTATATAACTATATATACTGCTATATAAATAAACTGAACTTAATAAAATTTTACTTTTCAACTTTCTCCCCGATCTGTCTGTTGTGTTCTTTGGTTTTCAGGAGGATATTTATTCACACATAGACCAGAAACTATAATGAATTATAGTGAGATAAAATCTGACATATAAGTGTATATGTATATATGTATATGTGTATATATATATATATATATATATATATATATATATATATATATACACAATATTTTTGTTTATACAAAAAATACACAAAAGATTTAAGAGACCTAGGCGGTGAGCTGCAGCTTTATCTAAAGTTCCTCCAAACTCCATTTGAAATCGAGAGGAAAAGTGTCCCGGAGCGTATAGCACTGGATCAGTAATATCCATATTTTTTTGTTCCATGAAAGACGGTGGTTAAATATTAACAGCAGGTTACTGAACTCCGCCTCATCCGTGCTGATTCATGAATCGTCTGCAGCTCCTGGGATCTCACAGCTCAGAGGTGTTAATTTCAGCCGACTAGGATATTGAACATTCTGTCAGCTTCTCTCTGTCGGCACTGGTTGACGTTAACGTGTTGCTGCTAATTTCTTATATTTGCTGCTCACTGCTGGGTTTAATTTATTATCTCTTTGCTGGTGATCTGTAACTGGTGTCCAGTGGGTTATTTTGGATATAATCTATGTTTCAGTTAGTAGTAGAAGACAACAGAAGGTGAGGGAAACTCTCCATGTGTTAAAGTCAGGGGGAAAAGACCCACTTTGGCTGCACTCTGAAAAAAAATGATCCATTCTTTGTTCATTTAATTTAAAGATTATTGTTAATAATAGAGAGTATTTATATATATATATATATATATATATATATATATATATATATATATATACATATATATATATATACATATATATATATATATATACATATATATATATATGTATATATATATATATGTATATATATGTATATATAGAGCGAGAGAGAGAGCGAGAGAGAGACAGGCCTGGAAGCTTGAGGGTTCTGCGCAGTACCTTTGCTGTTCCTAGAACTACACTTTTCTAGACCGAGATGTCTGATGAATTTTCAGGGATCTGCTATAACAGCAAGTTTGGGGTTCACTGCCCTGAGTGCCCCACGGCTACCACTCCTCCAGCTCCTCTTGGAGCCCCTGGTATTTCTCTAGTTCGTTTTTCCTGATGTTGCAGTCACTTGGGATTGTTATGTCAACTACAACTGCTTTCCTCTGCTTTTTGTCCACCATCACAATGTCTGGTTGGTTTATCATTACCATTCGGTCTGTCTGTATCTGAAAGTCCCACAGGATCTTGGCTTGATCAATTTCTACCATCTTTGGGGGTGTTTCACACTTTGACCTTGGGGTTTCCAGCCCATACTCTGCAAAGATGTTCCTGTACACTATTCCAGCCACTTGGTTATGGTGCTCCATGTAAGCTTTCCCAGCTAGCCTCTTACACCCTGCAGTATATATTTTACCTACACATATATATATATATATATATATATATATATATATATATATATATATATATATATATATATATATATATATATATATATATATATATATATATATATATATATATATATATATATATAAAAACTCTACCTCACACATCTTCTCCTTTTTTCCTCCAACCTCGGGTCCTGGGAGCTTGAGCGTTCTGCGCAGTATCTTTGCTTTTTCCTAGAACTGCACTCTTTTGGACCCGAGATGTCTGATCTATTTCAAGGGATCTGCTGTAACCACTA
This sequence comes from Cyprinodon tularosa, assembly GCF_016077235.1. NCBI lineage: Eukaryota > Metazoa > Chordata > Actinopteri > Cyprinodontiformes > Cyprinodontidae > Cyprinodon > Cyprinodon tularosa. The sequence continues at coordinate 1,048,377 of NW_024039340.1, read as the reverse complement.
CCATATATATATATAAAAGCAATTATACAAAGTAATTATAAGTACAAAATATGTGAAAGAAAATTACATTTATTTTGATTTTATTTATATATACATACAAGTGTACAAGTAAAGAAGCCTGATGGAGCTGAACTAAGATGTGGTTGAGCAACACTTTGAGATAATCACTGAAATCAGATATTTTCTGTAATGTTCAGTTCAACTTCTGCACCTGTTGACAGGTATGTTGGTTCACTGTTAATGCCAGCTACTTTGATTAGTCTGGGACAGTTTGCTTTTTAGAGTGATCTTTTAAACAAAAAATAATGTTCGTTTGAATTTTCTTAAAATCTGATTGCAGTAAATCATATAATTGGCAGAATAGAGGGCCCCAAACTCAAAAATAGCTCAGGGCTCCATGGAGGCTTTGACCACCGCAGCAATGAGAGGTGGTTCTTCAAAGTGTGACTTTGGTGCATGCGGTAAACTTTCAACTTCTAGTTTATATTTAAACAAAGTCTCTTTTTACTTTCATTTTAAAAACATGCATGACTTTTTCTGTGCTTTATAGATATTTGAGTTGATTCATCATGTTATAGAATGACACACATAAATGTAGACTATATGAATCACCCAAAGCAAGAGGGACATATGGACACAGACCTTATCAAATATGCCAACCATGCACATTTAACATTACTTCATTCTTAGTATTGGCCTAAAGGGAAATATTTTATTAATGTTTCAGAAACACATTATCCAGCAATCTGATTTATTTAAGATAAATTCCTGCAGCACTATAATATAATATTATGATGTTTCTTCTAGGATTGAAGAAAACAACGTAATATTTTTTTAAACATATCCTTTTGATTCATGTTTGGTATTATTCTTCTAGATCGGCTGTTTGAAGATTAACCTCATAATGACGATCATTCCCATATGACAGCCTAAATCTGAGGTATAATATAGATTTATAATGTCTTTAAAAGAGACTATTCAAATAAGGCCATTTCTGCATTATGTTTTGTTCCATAAATTCCAGGGTTAAATGCTTTTTTTATCTCCTTAGTTGTTTTTTAATGGTAATGTAAGAAGGTTTGAAACGGCACAACTTTTATGTCAATAAAACACTTGGAATTACTAATCCCTTGTTTGCCTCTTATCCTTCAAATAATCATTGTTTACATTATTTACCAAAATTATATGAATTATACTAAAGCACACCCTGTGACAGACTAGCGACCTGTCCATGGTGTATCTGTGAATGGATGAATGGATGCTAAAGCATGTGTTTCTATTATAATATATGACATGGCAAATTTGGAGCACAAGATTTCTAAGGAGAACTACTTAAGTGACCTGTGTGAATGTGATAAATCATTTCAGACTTCTTGCACATTGCAGAGCACAACGAAAAGGACATTTAAAAATTGAGAAATAAAAAAAAAATTGAGAAGTTAAAAAAAAAGACTGTGGGATTTGAGGAAAGAAGAATGTGAGAGACCAGGATGATCAGGGGGGAGGGGGACACTTAGAGTCCAACTGCTGAAGAAATAAGGGACGATGAGGAAAATTATATTAGTATAGATTATTTATCAGTGAAGATTAAATTATGTATTTTTTTAATCATATTTACTGATTTTGATTGCATTATCTTTCATATTTTCTGTTAAACTTCCACAGAATCACATCTAACCACCTGACAAAAACACAAACAGTTCATGCAAGGTTGACAGCAACATTATGGTTAACTAGTGCATTGGGGTTACAATGAACTACAATGTCATAGTTTTAAAAAAAAAAGGTGCATGCTGTAACATGAAACCAGCAATATCTGACTATTTCCACTCTGGAATTCGATTTAAAAAAATCATTATTTATACTCTTCTAAAATACCAGATTTGTTCTTATGCACAACCTAAACAACAAAATACTTTGGTTACACTTAATCTTGTCTCTGTGTGGATTTTGCACATGGTTTATGTGTCCACGTGTAACGCAGCTTTTCTAAGAAGAGTTGAGAGCAGATAATGACTACATGGAAACATTCAGATAATCTTTCCCTTCTTTCTTCATAACCTCCAAATTTCTCCCTGAAATTGTGGATCTGAAACTCTGGGCCACATCCTCATTTTCTCTAATTAGCACTTAGAGGTTCACTACAGTTTGTTTGCCTGTTGTTATTTGTTCATTCGGTTTTGAAAAAATAGCATCCTTGTAATGGCTCCAATTTTTTATGTTGATCTTCAAGTCACCTGGCCATTGGAAACAACTATTTCTCTTGTAGGTCTTACTTCCTCTGTACTACTGCCCTTTGAACCAATCTCTGGTGTTTGTTTGTTTGCTTCTGTCGTCTATAATTCTCTTCTTGACGACTTAAAATTGAAGCTAAGTTTTATAAAAATTCAAAGTTCTTAAAAAGCAGAAAAAGACTCAAACAAGGATCAAAAAATTTAGACAGAGGCCGCTGAGTCCAGGTTCAGTGAGTTTATTGCTGAACACAACACATTTACAATGAGCTGGTCAGCGGTGAGCCGAAGCTGACAAATGGTGAAACCAGCTCCCTTTTATACATTTCTTATCGGTGGAAAAACCCCCTTCAGAACATATTTCAGTCATTGGTAAAGGTCACATTGATATTTATCTGCAAAACACGGTGACATTCATAGACACATCTCATACTTGTGAGAGCACTCTCTCAGGCCATGAAAACATCTGGTGCATTCAAATCAGAAACTTATGACGGTTTAGTCAAAAACATGTCAGCCCTTGCTTCAAGCCATGTCAGTCTTCCATACTGCTCCCCCCTCGTCTAATCACCCTTTCTGAGACCATTACTGCTCCGTGTGCTTTGAAAATAACAACTCCTTTGTATGGCCAGATTTTTGCTGAGCTGGGCTACCTTGAGATGTCAAATATTTCATTTTTATTGAGGGTGCTTTCTTATCACTAAGGGGCCTTAACCCTGCGTTGTCCTGTAGATCTCACTCCCATTGGCGCCAGCTGCAGCAGATACACACACTCACTCTGCTTCTCTCCTCTTTGGCCCCGAATTGCTCTTATAACAGTTTTTGGGAAAACAACTTTAAACTTATAAAACATTAACTTTATTTTATCTTATGATTAGTACAGATTAATACACAACACTTCCTTGTTTGCTTGCTTGTTTTTCATTTGGGAGTTTACCATAGTCCTGTTTTATTTTTTTGCTTGTTATATTTTAAATAGGCAGAGAACAAACTCAGAGCCAAAGCACAACAGCCTGGATGGTCTAATTTGGAGAGAACTCCCCTCATTTACTTTTTTGTTTGTTTCCAAACATCATATTTATGTACTATCTCTGTTCATCCTTTGCTACTAGCCTGATCTTGATATGTTCTCTCTCCTGAGAGCCACATTAATTTAGGACTGTAAGATATTTGGGGGCTTGTCCGGGATGATGCTGCTGCAGTGCTGGCTTATGTATCAGCTCCTTGTAGCTACTCCTTTAGAACGTCCTGGAGCTGAGGGTGACTAAAGTCATTAGAGATGTAGAGTTGCTATGCATACGCAACTGGAACAGCTACCCATAAGAATTTACTCAAAATAAAACCCAAAACCCCCAAAATGTTTATCTTATTTAGTAAAAATAATCTTATTTGAATTATTCATTTTTTATCTATTTAGATGTTTTCTGTTCCTTTGTGCAACTGCAATGTACTTCTCTTTTTCTTAACAGGTAGAGTACTTTTGATTGTTGTGTTACAGAAATGTGGTATATGAATAAATGTATCTTATTTTTGCATAAAACTTATAATACAGTAAACAACAAATTTTTTTTGCATGTTTTCAAGTCTTTCTGACCACTCCAAGCAGTTTACATTACAGCCACTTTACCTCCTCTCAAATTCACACATATACATATATATGTCAATAGGTAAGGGGTTAAGTGCCTTGCCCAGTAGCATACTGACATATGAAGGAGAAAATTAGAACCAAACATTTGCCTTTGTGGACTGTGAGATGACCACTCAGCTCATTTTCAGTTGCTTTATTGTTTATTGTAATTTTGTACTTTTCCCACTGAGTCGTCTGAAGAACATAATCATGCAAAGGCCTACAGTTCTTCTCCTATAGCTGTCTTATATGACTGATAGACAGATTTAATCTGAAATCCATTGCTTTCCGTTGCTGACTCAGTTGTTTGTTTGTCCTTTTAAACTCTGTACAATTGTGCATTTGATGAAGCTGCAATTTATGTATCTTTTTAATAGTGAGTTTAATAAACTTAAACCAAAGTATCTCTGTTTCTCTTCAGAAAACTTTGGGTATGATTACATTATTTTTACTAGGAGTCAATTAGGTAGAGACATTTAGCATGACGTCCTTTCTTCTAATCTGATATTTCGATAAATTATTTAAAAAGACTATTACAAAAAGCTCCTGAAGCTTTTTATTGAATTTAGTTCACTTTCATTTGGCCTTTGAAGGACACTCTTATTTACCGAAAATCCAATTGTATTGGGAGTAGGGGGTCAAAAATGTGGTAAACATCTTGATCACATGGTATCTACAGCCTAGTTAACAGTAATCAAATAATTCTGAGTAAAGCTGTGAGTCCCCTTTCCAGATCAATTTTCTTTACTTTATGTACTGTATATCGGAAAGGGGAAACTAATCTCAAGCAGTTTCCATTAGGGGTTATAAAAGTAACATTATATGGACAAATACAGAACCATACAAAAGTATTCACCCCATTTTTTTTCTTTCTCAGTTATCGAGAACCCTTAATTCTTACAATTCTAAGTAAACCCTAATGTTTTCAGAAGTCAACCAGTTAGTATATAGAGTCCCTCTCTGTGTGATTTAATCTCATTACAGATGCAGCTGAATAGATCAGGATTTGGTTACAGAAAATCTCAAGATTTAAGATCTCACAGATTCAAACCATTTTATGAGCATGGACACAGCATATCAACCTAAACCAGCAGGCTGAATAAAGAAAAGCTATCAAGAGGCCAATGATACCATTAAGATGGGCTGTAGAGATCCACAGCCCAGCTCGTCTGCCTGGCTGTGTGTTTCCTGGACGGGGCCGCCTTTTACAGCTGCTTTTTGTATCTCTGCTTCTGTCTCCTTGAACCCCAGTGGGCCTCAGCAGATGGCCGCTCACACTGAGCCTGGTTCTGCTGGAGGTTTCTTCCTGTTAAAACAGAGTTTTTCCTCTCCACTGTCGCTACAAGCATGCTTAGTATGAGGGATTGTATTTGAGTCAATGAGTCAATTCAATCAACTGGTTTTCCTTAGATAGAAAACTTGCAATCAATTTGACTGTATGATCTGGTTGAACTGTAAAGTGCCTTAAGATGACATGCGTTGTGAATTTGGCGCTATAGAAATAAACTGAATTGAATTGAATTAATCCTTTGCTATCAGGAAGTTGACTAAATTAAAAACTCTCGATATTTATGCTGCTATAGGCTTAGACTGCTGGAGGACATAAGGACCCCTTTTCATCCTTCTGTTACATTCTATCTCTATTCTCCCATTCTGCAGTATTTGTTAGCTCAACATATAACTTTATGTTCTCTCTTCTTATGTTCTAGGCTTTTTTCCCCCCCGTATCACGACAGTGCACTTAATCTGTCAATGGTGTCAGAAAGTTGGATGGAGTATGTATGGACATGAAAACTGGTTTAAAACCTTCAAATATAACAGCTATTTACAGATCAGTACTTTTATGATCCTCTTGTTTGCCTGCTTTTGTATCGTTGAACCCCAAGTCGGTTGCTCACTCTTAGCCTCGTTCTGCAGGTTTCTTTCTGTCAAAAATTAGTTTTCCTCTCCCCTGTTGCTGCATGCATGCTTGACGTGAAGGATTGCTGTAGAGTCGATGACACAATGCAAGGAAATATCTACTGATGCCAAATGTTCATAGAGGAGGAAGGAGTCATCAATGACTGGATGCAATTGAGAAAACTTTTAACCACTCTGGCCGGATGATCTTCTGTTTCTGTGAAGTGCATTGAGATGACGTGTTGTGAAATTGGTGCTATAGAAACAGAATTAATGTGAAATATAGATCAAAGCATATTGATGTGTTAGAATAGACCATCCGAATTCCAGGCCTAAATGCGATTATCTGTGGCAAGATTTTAAAACTGATGTTCAAAGCAGGTCTCCATCCAACCTCCCTTAGATCTCACCAGATCCTTATCTTTGCTAAGTTAGTGGAGAGAAACCCTTAAACAGCTGTAGAAATAGATGAATCAATGCGATCCATGGAAATGCATGCCACACTTTTCAGATATATATTTAAAAAACAAAATCAGGTACCTTTTCCTTTCACTGCAAAGTTATGCACAACAATGTGTAAAATGTACCAAATAAATCTACTACTAGCTAATAGTAAATTTTAACAACAGGAAAAGTCAAAGTGCCTTACAGGCAAAAGAAAATAAAAAGTACATTACTTTGTCCAAGTTTTTAAGCAGGGTTTTGAAAGTGGTTTCCAAAAGCTTGAGGAAATACAGGCCAAAATGGACATGTTTGTTAATTTAAATAAACAATATAAAGTAAATTGAAGTTGGTGATTGAAAGTGGTAAAAATGTGAAAGGGTTAAACAGGTCCCAAAACATTTGCAAGGCACCAGAAACACCATTAAATAATATAACTAAATAAGAAAAACGCACATGAGAGAATTAATGGGCGCTGCGGTTTACTTTTTTTAACAGAATATCATTTATGAATGCACCGTTTGAAATGTCCAAATGCACCTTTCTTTTAACCGACTCAGGACTCATCTTCAGCAAATAAAAAAATAATAATAATTAAAAAAAATTGGTTTTAATAACGGTTTTGACTTTCCTTTGCCGTTTTTAATACAAATAGTCATCCATTAAAAGCTGGCAGGCTCACTCCAATTAACGCTGCTAATTAACATTTGCTAATATTTCCAGGAGGAATTGACACCACACATCAACAGGTTTGTGTCTAAATTAGGAGCGCGTACAGCTCCACTCACGGTCACAATTTATCACACAGCACTCATCTTTAAAGGGCAATCCCACTTAAAGAGACTTAATGAGACTGAGACTCCATAGACGACCAAAAATAGAAGCTGCAGAGTGAATTCGATTGATCTGAGGGAGCCCTTGTGGAGCTGTCTCCGTTGTGAGTCATGGACGGGAGTTTTGTGCCTTGATGACGTGGGGGTAGGACGGGGGACGCGTGGCTGACACTTATGGAAGAGTGGGCGGCTGAGAGCAGCAGATGCAGCTCTTGTGTTTCCCCTCAGGACCCTTGTCATCCACATTGTATTCAGCTTGTTGTTGCTACGATACACTGAGGAAGATGGTCGTTACACTGAACATCCAAACACAGAAAAGCTGTTTTAGGTTTTTGAACACAGCATGTTTCTTTCCATTTCACTCACAACTTAATTAACAAATAGCTCAGCTGCTAGCATCCGACACATACAAGAATGTAATCCTGGCTACTTTAGTCCTGCAACTGGTATTTTATCCCTTATCTGCATCTCTTTTGGGTCTTCATACATTATTAATGAGGAAAACAGATTGACTTAGATGGCTGTTATGATCATTAGGGAACTCAAAGTTCCATTCTTCTGGTATTTCCTGTGGATTTTCAAAAACAGAAGCTCGTTCACTAAAGCAAAAACATATTTTACAGTTAAAAAAATAAATTAAAAGAGACTATAAAGTCCAGAAGTCACTCAGATGTAATTGAGAAAAAGAACTTGCAATTAAAATTCTAGTAAAGTAGCTTTGCAATGTGTTAACTCTAAATGTAAATGCATGCCACACTTCTAAGATCTTTTTTTTTTTGCAATACCCATCTTCTCTCCTCTCAGGTTTTTCCAGCTACTAGATCTTTCTTTGGAAAAGAAAACCTTTTTTTTTTTTAGTTTACTTAACATTATTATGTCGACACACCATGCAAAAATCTGAAACATCCCAACTATGGAGAGTAAACTTCCAAATGAATAAGAGATACAACTTTAAAAGGCCGTGGGAAATTTTTATACAGGAAAGCGCGGTCAAGTAAAAAAAAAACTTCTTCAAGAAGATAAAAAAAAATGATTACAAAAACATAAAGTTATCAAAAATAATCACAGCAGAGAAACAGAATAAAATCTAAACACACAAACAATTTCAGAAGCAAAATAGGAAGATTCTAGTGAGACCCTGCAGCCTTCAGAAAGTAGACAACCAAACAGAGACATAAAGCAACTGCCAAAGATAATAAAAAATGAAGCAACAATAGAAGAAAAAACAGAGACAAGCCAAAACAAACCAGAAAGTAAATCACAGAACGCTTATTTTTTGTTGGTCTCATGCATTTTTTCCGGTTTCTGTAGTTTTCTCTCTCTCTAAAGACATGGTGGAAAAATCATCAATTCTGTATTTTTTTTAAATTCAGGATCACATTTGAAAGAACATCCTAAAGATAAAATGTTTTTATTTTTTAAAAAGCAAACTGAACTTGATCATCATAATTTAAACTTTCCCTTTTACTTCACCAAAGCTGCAACTTCACAAAATAAGAATTGATCCTTACCAAGATGATTCAGTGCATACATACTTTTACATTTTATTGAATATATTGTTAAACAATAAAATGTTGAGATTAAAATAGACTCAAATGGATGTATGAGTTTTCCGAGCATTAACAGTCTGAAAGGTCATGGAAGAATGAATCAACTCTCCCACTGACTGCACACCCTACCACTTCTCTACAGCAGCAGCATCTCTGACTGCTCTGCTGTTAATAACTGTTTTTTTTCTTGTCTTCCTTCATCTTTATGTTGTGGCCGTAATTATGTCAGTCAGCTTCCATCGCTCAACAGTTTAATAATAAGCAGTGTTACACTATATTTTGTTAGCCATCATATATTGTGAATAAAGTTGTGAATAAAGGATTTTTTGGCCCTGATGCCAATACCCAATCCCTGGCTGTGCAGTATTGGTCAATACCGATACCATCTGTCTGAAATTTGATGTGTGTGTGAATATATGAAGAAGTACATACTACTTGAATGTAAAAATATTTCCATCATGGCTTTGTCTAGCTGCTGCCTACATTTGTGAAGCAGGAAAAAGACTAAAACAAAGTGAATCCAGCAGAACTTTTTATTGCCTACCTGGAATGGGTGACAATAGTTGAAGAAACCTTTGGCTCTCACAATGGTATCAGTGCCCTATTTGTTGGTACTTGCCGATACCAATACCACCATTTTAGTGCTGGATCGGGGCCCCGCCTGATACTTCTATCAGTATCGGTGCAACAGTAATTAGAAAATGGTTTAACACTTACATCCATTGTCCTTTTTATTTTTATTTTCAGCTAAGCTTTATTTAACTTTTTGTGGTGACAGTCACATCTATTATTCTGTAAACTTTGTGCTGCTGGGTTGTTCAGAAAGAAATTAATGACAGAAACCTTTTAATTGTAGCATGAACAATAACAACATAATAATAACAATTAGTATAAAATATATAAATAATGATAAAAAAAAAGAATAAAATCAGGTTTTAACAAAAAATCAGAACTGAGCATCAAGACCTGCTTTGTGACAATAGCTTTAAAGCTACCTTTTGTGTCTCTGCTTCTGTCTCTTTGAACCCCAGCCGGCCTCAGCAGATGGCCGCTCACACTGAGCCTGGTTCTGCTGGAGGTTTCTTCCTGTTAAAAGGGAGTTTTTCCTCTCCACTGTCGCTACAAGCATGCTTAGTGTGAGGGATTGCATCCGAGTCAATTAGTCGATACAATCAACTGGTTTTCCTTAGATAGAAATCTTTGAATCAGTTTGACTGTATGATCTTGTGAACTGTAAAAAGCCTTGAGATGACATGTTGTGAATTGGTGCTATAGAAATAAACTGAAATGAATTGTTGAATTAAAAGTAAAAGGCGAGGGTGTAATGGTGGTGCAGGGGTAAAACATGTGAGCAGTGATTTGGTCCTTTACACTGCAGTCATAGTTTCAGCCCTAGCCTGTTGACCTTTGCTACACGTCACTCTCTTCTCTCAAATCCCATTTCCTGTCTGCCTCCTTTCAAAAAAATAACTAAATAAAGGCACAATTCCAGGCCACACTTTTCAGATTTGTATTTGTCTCATATCAAAATATTGAAAGGTTTAGGTGTGATGAAATGTTTGTATCACAAACAGGAGAATTTAATCTGTTATATCTGGAAACAGGCATAATATTAAAATGTTTTCATTGTTTTACCTCTCAGATATGTGTTGGTTGGTGTAACTCCTGTCCTTCTTGTTTCCTCTATAATGCAGATGCTACATTCCTTCCTTGCCGCAATTTGCTGAAGCACTGCAATCATTGTCCATCTGACCAAACCTTATAATCTTAGATTTGGTCAGAAAGTCTTTGTGGTTAATATACTGAGAGAGAGCAGATTCTGCAACATCATTATTCTTCTTGAGAACAAAAATAAGTGCACTAATAAGTGCACTAATCTCCCACTGCATTGAGACAATTGCAGTTGGTAAGGCCTCGTTTTGAGAATAAATCATTATTTCAAGAACCTTTTGGCTTGATCTAAGATTGTGAGACGTTTTGCAATCAAAGCAAAGACTGAAAGAATTTTCCTGTAAAGACATTTCCAGGGAAAGAAACATTTCTCTAGGGACACAAGAAAGCAGCTAAATCTTTGGAAAACTGTTTCTGTTTCCAGTGAAAGAGCCTCTGCACCAATGTAGCCACAATGTCAGCCAGTCAGATGGTAACTGTTGCTAATTTGCTGTTTTACTGCCACGTGAATTTCATTGGATCACCTGGTCTTTACTTAAAATGAATAATTCCTGCCGAGTTTCTACTGACGTAAAAAGGTCCAGCAGACCGACATTTAAAAACGATATGAAACATTAAATGAATTAGTCTTTGTCCAAATAAATGTATATGGGAAAAGATTTTAAATATAATTCAGAAGAAGATAAAAATTGTATCATAGTAAACACCTAAAAGATGTGGAAAAATATGAAGTTACAAACTTTACCTCCACCAGTTAGGTTCTATTTTGCAGATTCCTGAGGATTCCAAGTTCATTGATCAATTTATATGCCAGAATAAACATCATAGGAATGTCCAGGAGATGGATTATATGTCCCAGGGATGAATGACTGTGACGTGTGCATATGAACTGCAGAACAAAAGAATAAAAGACCTTGTAAAGACCAGAGGTGGAAAGAGTACTAAAAAATTGTAATTGAGTAAAAGTATCTTTACTTTGCCTAAATTATACTAAGTAAAATTACCCATCTCAAAATTTACTCAAGTAAAAGTACAAAATTACTTCATTTAAAATGTAATTTGAGTAAAAGTTACTTAGTTACTTTGAGTTATTCAATGCAAAAAAGGATGAGTCATGAATCGAATTGAGCACAAGGTGTTTTAATTGATTTTTAGGCATATTTCAGTGGACATCCACACTTGCAAAAGATCAGCTGGCTAAAAAACATACTTCCTCACAGCACAAGGACAGTCACAACCTGCGCATAAAGTGCAAACAATTTTCAATCCTACTGTCCAACAGACAACACCATGATAGGAATAAAGAAATTTAAACTACGTTTTAAAGTTTTCAAAATGCACACAAAATTAAATGCCCAAAAGATACCAGAAATCAAACTAAAACACAACAGGATCCCACTGTTATTAACAAGCTCCTCATTTAATGATTTTAACTGACACTTGTTTTACTTTAATAGTGATTTTTAACTGACACTTGTTTTTACATCAATTGCTTTTATGTTTGAATTGTGTAAATAAAGTGCTGTTAAAAGTCAAAAGTCTATTTTTTAATGGCGATTAAGTGTCGGTTCCGTGACACAGGGGTTTAAATTTCCGGCCGCATTTAATTTTTTCACCATCAGTAGTTTTTTTTTTTTTTACTTAGTAACGTGAGGTGGTTTAAAATGTAGCGAAGTAAAACTACTTAGGTTAAAATTTACTCAAGTAAAAGTAAAAATAACATATTTAAAAAACAACTCAGAAAATTACAAATTACTCATAAAAAGTACTCAATTACAGTAACGTGAGTAAATGTAAGAGGGCTGCTCAGTGGCGCAGTGGTTAGCACTGCTGCCTTGCAGCAAGAAGGTTCTGGGTTCAATTCCTGGCCCAGGGTCTTTCTGCATGGAGTTTGCATGTTCTCCCTGGGCATGCGTGGGTTCTCTCTGGGTACTCCGGCTTCCTCCCACGGTCCAAAAAACATGACTGTTAGGTTAATTGGCTTCTCTAAATTGTCCTTAGGTGTGAGTGTGTGTGTGAATGGTTGTTTGTCCTGTGTGTCTCTGTGTTGCCCTGCGATGGACTGGCAACCTGTCCAGGGTGTACCCCGCCTCTCGCCCATTGACTGCTGGAGATAGGCACCAGCACCCCTCGCGACCCCAATTGGGACAAGCGTGTAAGATAATGGATGGATGGATGGATGGATGGATGGAGTAAATGTAATTCGTTACTTTCCACCCCTGGTAAAGACACTTGCTGAATATTGGACTCCTGTAGCAATATGTGACACCAAAGTGGCCACAGATTATTTTAGAGGCGTTTTACTGCAACAGGCACTTTTAAACATCACAGAAATTAGTGCTATCACTATGTACATAAGTAGACATCAATCAGAAAGTTAAAGTTTGGGCTCCCAATTTGTGATCCAACTGGACAATGAGAATCGTACTTCTGATTTAGCTTCAGGACTAAATCAGAATAAAGAGGCCAGAGCTGAAAAGGTGTTTAAGCAAGATGACCAACAAATCTGACCCAGTTACACCGGTTCTGTCGACAGGTCTTTATAGCAAAAACACAAATAATTTCTGACCTAAAAGAAGAAAAGTTTTGTCTAATTTTGTCTGAAGTTCAGTGGGATGCAGTACAAGAAATGATTTGGTTCTAACTGGACGTTTTAACTAAATTGGAACCATGACATTAATGTATCATTTTAAAGGGAGTTGCTGTTTTGACATGAAGAGATTGCTGTTTTGCATCAACATTCCTAAACTTTGTGATTTCATAAATGTCACTGAGATCTTTCTCCAGATTCAGAATTGAAATACGTTTGATTTAAGTAATTTCAGTGTCTTCTTTCAAATGTTTCAAGTCTTTTAGGATAGTTTATCTATAACAGCACATTCCAGTAGCAACACAATTCATAGAAAAGAAAGGGCAGAAATTGAACTTTATTGATCACAACAATAGGGCAGCAGGAAGGTTCTGGGTTTGATTCCCCGCCCGGGCTCTTTCTGCATGTTCTTACTGAGCATGCATGGGTTCTCTCCAGGTACTCCGTCTTCCTCCCACAGTCCAAAAACGTGACTATTAGGTTAAATTGCTTCTCCTCAGGTGTGAGTGTGTGTGTGAATGTTTGTTTGTCCTGTTTGTCTCTGTGTTGCCCTGTGATGGACTGGGGACCTGTCCAGGGTGGACTGCCCGTAGACAGCTGGAGATAGGCACCAGCACCCCTCATGACCCTGCTTGGTATAAGCATGATGGAAAATAGATGGATGGATGATCTCACAATAGAGAAATTAACTCTCTGCATTTAACCCATCGCCTTGGGGAGCAGTGGGCTGCCATTGTGCAGCACCCAGGGATCAGTGTGGGGTTAAAGGTCTTGCTCAGAGACCCGGGGTGCAGGCTATTTGGGATTGAACCGGATACATGCAACCTTCTCAGAGCACAACCACTATGCCAACACTCCCCCTAATTGTGCTGCACATAAAAAACGATAACAGGAAAACACCATGAAAAGTCCATTGCAGTGGCATAGACATAATACAAGAATATTAATTATTTAATTAAAATTATAAAATATCAGGACTAAAATTGCTGATGATAAAATGAAAGTTCGGCTACAAAGTTAATTATGTTTAGACAGCTCAGTCAAGTGCATTTATAAACAAAGACGTTTCAGCATGTTGGGAGTTTTTTCCAGATTAGTGGAACAATAGGAACTAAAAGCTTATTCTTCTTGTTCGGTTCTGCAAAGCAGAATAGAGCCAGAAGACCTGAGAGGTCCGAGAGGTTAGTCCACTGACAGCAGGTCTGTGTTGTATTTTCGAAAAATGCCATTCAGTGATTTATTGACTAACAGAAGGATTTAAAAGTCTATTCTCTGATACTAAGGGAGCCAGTAGAAGGACTTTATAACTGGGCTGAAGTTCTTCACTTTCTTGGTTCTAGTGAGGACGCAGGCAGCAGCAATCTGAATCACCTGCAGTTTTCTGATCCACTTTTTAGGCAGACAGTGAAGAAACCTCTGCAGGGATCAGTTCTGCTAAAGATTAATATATGATTTTTTTTTATGGTCCTGCTGAGACATTAGTCCTTTAATCCTGGAGATTATCTTTAGGTGATAGAAGGCTGATTTTGTTATTTCTTTATGAGCCTCTGAAGGTCCAGGTCTGAGTTTAGAAGTTTGCCCCTGAAGGCTCAGATCTGGTTGGATGTTGAGGTCCCATTACAGTTGGGATCACCTCCTCTAACAGAGCCATAAACCTGTTTTCTGAACTTCCAGTGCCAGTGTCACTTTGAAGTGAAAGCCTGTATTTATCAGCTTAACAAATCCTCATTCTGACACAAAGTCCCATTAAGCTGCGAAGACCTCATCTCACATCTATAATTGGTTGTTGAATCCATCCCTCCTCACCTCCACAATGGAGGTGACCAGAGACAAAGTGGGCCAAGGACTCTGAGAGAAAATAGGCTGTGAATCACAGAGAGGCTGGATCGTCCTGGGAAGGAATGTGGGTTATCAGAGATCCTCTGCACAGCACATGTAGACATCAAGTAGAGAGCTAGCACATGATTTGGCTGATTGTAAGCTTTTTTTTAATGCAGGAAATCCGCAAGGAAGATTTAATTTTGTTGCTTTATTATGTTGAATTGATCCTTTTAAGATTTTGCAGGACTAAACTGAATATTCTGGCATCGGACATTAATTCAATCCAGCTCAAGCCAATTTATATAACCCCCAATTTACAACAAAAGCTGTCTTAGGAAACATTACTGAGACAGTAAACAAGTAAATTTAATATTTTTTAGCAGAAACAATGTAACTTCTGCATTCATACTGTAACACGTAATGGGCTACATGGTTTTAGTTATATTAGGGAGTATCTATATAAAAATGCAACAATTTGATGGAGAGTTTGACCATAAATAAATCACATAAGGGAAAATAAATAACAAAAACTTTATTTTAAGTTTGACTGCACTGAAGGAGGATTCAGGGCTTCAGATAAGAGCCAGAACCGGCTTTGCTTAGGGGTCTAAAGAAGAATCTTAAAGCCACGTCCATAGAGCTTCTGTAACAGTGAGAGCAGGAGGGTTTAAGTGGGGAGTGTTCAAACTGCAGCCCACAGTTCATGGCTAGCAGTAAGCGTTTTTGACAAAAAAAAAAAAAAAAAAACATATCCTGTTGTTGAGCAAAGCTTATAAAAAGGAAACCCAACATTTTCAGAAATGACCCGTCTTTCAACTAGACCTTTTTTTTTCTTTCATATCTCAGATCTCCCAGACTTCATGTGGATAACATTTTCATTTCTGCAGGCGTTTCTAAAATGTTTAGGTTTTTGGCCCCATTAATATTTTCAATCTTGGCCTACATTTTAAGAGGTTTGGAGGTCCCTGGTTTAAGTGAATCTAACCCCACATTGATGCAAAGCCGTTGTGTACAGACTCACCTATGGCTGAGAAAAAAAAAATAGAGACTGGAACTTTGTGGGAAGTTTAAAGAAGGAAAATATTGAGTCATGCCAACAGTGAAACATCCTGATGCTCAGAGGTTGTCTCATCTAAGAAAGCAGTGACGATGATCCCAAAATACTAAAATTCCTCTGGCCTTGCCTTCCACTCAAAGGGAACACCTTTCTCTGGGTGAGCTCCTTCCTCTGAGGATGAGATGGTCCATCCCGACTGCAAACATGACTTGTTCCTGTGTTCAGCAATGTGTCAGAGATGCAGGGCCTTTTACATCATTTGTTCTGCTCATTTTGTTGAACTGTTTAAAGTAAAGACTTTCTTTTGGTCAGCTGTAGTCTTGGGCTTAGAGGTCGCCCATAGAGGCCTGTAGAAAATTATCAAGACCCATGATCTCTTGGCCACTCTATTTTTTTTACTATGTTTCACTGGGTTCCTAAACCTTAGAAATGATTTTCCAGTAAAATATTTGAAAATTGCTCTTGCTCTGATGATCTGAGTGAGGATCTGAAAAAAAACTGTAATGTACCAATGGATGTTCAGTTAGTCCTGATAGCTCCTTGTGTCCATCTCAATTGTTCTGATGGAAGCAGTGCTGAGATTAACTTTCAGTTATGTGATCTGGATGTTAGACTGTAAGAGGAGTGATAAAGTTAAGAATTTAAAAATAAAATGCATTTTGTTTTAATTATTTTGTGCTTCCGTGGCCTTGTTTTTTAAGGTATTTTTCTTGCTTTATTGATATATGTATTAGTTTTCTGTCTTTACTTCTGTTTTGAGTTTTATGGGCAGGAAAGGTATAAGGATTTGTTTGGGTTGGCACTGCCCCCATGTGGTTATATTTTGTTACTACATCAATCACAAAAAGACTCATTTTGAAAACAGTCGCACAACCTTTATTTACAGTCACCTGCATAAAGAAAAAAACAAAAAAAAAACAATAACAAATTAAACAAACTGTGATGACATGGCATCAATGGCCCAGAGGTACAACAGTTAAACCCTCGTACTGCAAAATAAAACAGGAAATTCTCTTGATTAATCAGGACAAGAGAGGCAGATAAAGGAGCATGCTGTGGAAGGTTTACGACACACCCAGAAAAAAAAAAAAATCTGCCTGCAGTTAGATTTTCACTTCAGTCGTTTGTCCAATGAGAGAATGAACGCATTTCCTCTTTAACTAAAACATTTCACTGAGTTCTCTGCTTTTCTACACAGCTAAAGAGAAACCAAGTATGATTTAACACACATGCTAAAAGCTGTAGTGTCAAGAAAGCAGGGATTTCTACTGGGGCTTTCGTTGAAATAGACAGAAATAACTGATAGAGAGGCTTTATTTAGAGAAAGTTAGAGATGGAGGACACCTTTAGGAGAATGTAGGAATAAAAATGGGCTAATGATCTGCAATAAGGCTTCTGAAAAATCTGAGTAGTTAAGTCCTGACCTGTTATATAGCACTCACAATGATGTAAACACAAGTTGTTGCGTAGAATTGCTCGTTTGCTTACATTTTTCACATATGACTTCAAATATCAGTTAGAAGCTTCAACAGGCAGGGAGAGCAAATCTGTTCAGGTTCCTTTCTTCTGCAGTTCAGACTAAAGGATCCATTAATTTATTTTACACACATAGAACACCGCTAACTTCACTTCACTGCTAACGTATGATCAGGCCTCAGGTCAGGTTTCCATCTGTGGTTCGCCAACCGTCAGGAATCTGAATATCAGGTAAAGTTCTCTCAGTAATTCAGCTCCAACAAATGAAACTCATTAATTTATCACACCGAGTGGTTAAGATTAAGATTTTAGATTATCTGAAAATGCAAATACATCAAAGTCTCTTTTAATTCAGGGTTGTGTTTGGGTTCACTTTGTCATGGAGAAGACTGCTGACCTGACAGCCATTGCCATGGGTGTTCACAAAGTACCAAATTATAGAAGCGGAAAGTTGAGTGGAGGGAAAAAGTCTCCTGAGCAACTTTAATAAACATCAAATTTGGGATTTCTGTTGAACATAAGTTCTATTTCATCCCTACTGACCGCCAGAGGGCGGTGCTGAAAGCACTGAATGTTCCCTTCGGGCATGCGCAGTTCGAGTAATTATACCAACAGAGTCACACCTGTGACACCGGATGACCACTCAGAAGCTATATAGCCTGGTGTCATCCTTTGCTCTGCTCCTTTTTTCTTCTCGCAAGCGGTTCGCTAACTTCCCCGTTGTCTGAAGCCCCTGTCTCTTGACCGGAGTTGCGGTTATTCTCCGCCCTCCCAGGGCTGCAACGGGTCGATTCTGAGGATTACGGAAGGTAAGTGAGTTGTTTGCTGGTGATGGTAGCGTCTGCGCCCCCTCTCCCAGCTCACGACTTTAGCTTTTTACCTACAGCTTCGTGCTGTTTTGTTTCGAACTGGTGACGGCAGCGTTTTCGCCCCTACTCCCAGTGTGAATAACTTCACTGCCGAAGTTATATACGGCTAACGTAGTTAGCTTCTTTAGTTTGTTGGTGTTATACCTGGTGACGGCAGCGGTTTTCGCCCCCTCTCCCAGTATATTCCCTACTTTTGCATCCTTTTTTTCACCGGTCTGCGCTGCTATAATTACTGACGGCCGCGGTTTTCGCCCCCTCTCCCAACCAAGTGTGGTCTACTTCGTTGCCGAAGTTGGAGACGGCTAACGTTGTTAGCCTTTTTTGGTTTGTTTGCAGCCTTCTTCATCGGTCTGCTTAGTTATAAATGGTGACGGCAGCGTTTTCGCCCCCTCTCCCAATATCAACCTTTTTTGCAGCCTTTTCGTTGGTCTGCTCTCTTAATTGGTGACGGCAGCGTTGTTCGCTCCTACTCCCAACTTAAGTTTCCATACAGCTAACGTTGTTAGCTTTTTTGGTTTATTGGTTTTATACCTGGTGACGGTAGCGGTTCTCGCCCCCTCTCCCAGTATCGGCTGCCTTGTGCTCGCAACCTCTTTCGTTTCTCTGCTGTAATTGGTGACGGCTGCGTTTGCGCCCCCTCTCCCGATTTTCGATAACTTTCTGTTCTTTAAGCCTTGTCGGCCTTTGACATGGATGGCTCTCACAGCTGCATGGATTGTGGGGCTGCCCTGCAGGCAGAGGATGGCCACGACCTGTGCCCTACCTGCCTTGGACATGAGCACCTTTTGGAGGCGCTGTCTGAGAACCCCTGTATGAACTGCAGCTTTATGCCCCATGCAGTGAGGGCGGCCCGGTTGGCCCAGTTGTGCCCCCAGGAGGGCTCGGACCTTCCGCCCTCTGGGCAGGTGGTTCCCCCCAAGCGTTCTAAGCGCCGCGGTGGGACCACAGCATCTGTGCCCCTCCCCCGGAGGAAGCGGGCCAAACCTGACCAGGGCCTGTCCACAAGGGTGGAGCAGTTGTCAGCAGAGCTGACAGAGATGAAGTCCTTGTTGCAGACACGGCAATCTGATCCCTCGCTCCCAGTGGTTGGGCTCTCTTCCCCACCAATGCCTGAGCTGGTTGTAGAGGATGACGTTATCTCTCTGGCAGCTTCCGCTTCTCATTTTAGAGATGAGGAGGAGGCAGGGTCCTCTCAAGCCTCTGAGGCTGGTTCATTTTCATCTCAGAGTGCGGTTGGAGAGGCCGGTGACGGTTCCATGCGGGAGGTCATGTCTATGGCCCTGAAGCAGCTGCAGCTGGAACTCCCACAAGGAGAGGCATCCAGCTCCGGCAGTGCCTTTTTCAGACGTGGAAGGGCTCCTACTCCTTTTTCTGTACCTCCATCAGAGGAGTACTTGAAGGAGTTACACGCCTGTTGGCGGGAACCGAGAGCGCTGTCGCGTCTCTCATCGGATGGTCGTGTATTAGCTGCCATGCATGAGTCGGTGAAGGCCGGCCTGGACCGTATGCCAGCAATTGAACCAGCTGTTGCTTCACTGATTGTGTCACCAGATGAAGCCCTGCGTCCTGATGTCCGGTGCCCGCGGACTCAATGTCGGGTTACAGATGACCTCCTCTGTAAGGCGTACAATGCAGGAGCGCGTGCTGGCCGCCTTGGCAATTCTCTGGCGCACCTCATGTTTGCCCTGTCTGCATCTGTTCAGGACACTGGTGGTGCAAGTGCGGCGGTTGGTTACAGTGACGCAGTGCTACAGGCCTTCGCGCTGATGACCAGAGAGCTTGGACGGGTCATGTCTTTCCTTGTCCAAGCTCATAGACAGGTCTGGCACAATCTCCTCTGACTGAATCCTGCCGTAGGACCCTCAGGGGTGTCCCGGTTGTACCAGGGGAGCTGTTTGGATCAGCTGCCTTGGAGGCGCTGGAACGGACTGCTCAAGCACGTCAGACTAGCCAGCAGCTTTCCGGCCTTCGCAGGAGCATACCTGCCTTTCCCCAGCGTTCGGGCCGCCCTGCCACTACCCCCAGTGTTCAGCCACGACCTCAGACTGGTGTCAGACCTATTGGTTCCTATCCCCATGATGTGCGGCACAGACCGAGGAGGGACTTTCGTGAGCCAGTCTGCCGCCCTGTTAGACAGACCCGGGCCTCAAATCCTGGACGCCCTCCCCCCAGAGCCCCCAGGGGCTGTGGGGATAGAAGATGATGCCACCGGGCCAGCAGTCGGACATTTTTCCCATCAGCAGCTGAATTTCTGGGCTGCTCATGCCGTAGATCAATGGGTGGTTGCCACCTTGACCAATGGCTACAGGCTCCAGTTCCGACGGCGGCCCCCCCTCTCACACGGGGTCAAGATGACTGTCATCACAGACCCGGTGAAATCTCAGGCACTAGACCAGGAGCTTTCCGCCCTCCTGGGCAAGGGGGCAATCGAGTCTGTAGATCCTCTGTAGTAGTAGCCTCTGGGTTGCCAGAGGCTACTACTACAGAGGACTCCACATACTCCACATACTTCCTTGTGGCCAAGAAGACCGGCGGTTTTCGCCCCATTTTAGATCTAAGGGGACTGAATCGGTACCTGAAGGTCCTTCCCTTCCACATGCTCACCATAACAGAGGTCCTTCAGACCATTGTGGCGGGAGATTGGTTTACATCAGTAGATCTGACAGAAGCCTACTTTCATGTGCCTATTGCTGCAGAACATCGCCGTTTTCTCAGGTTCGCCTATTGGGGGCGCCATTGGCAATTCCGGGTGCTCCCATTCGGGCTCTCCCTTTCCCTGAGGGTGTTTACTCGATGCGTGAAAGCAGCCCTCTCTCCTCTACAGGCCTCCGGAGTCAGGATTCTGCCATACCTGGACGATTGGCTTCTTTGTGCTCCCTCTCAGGTAGCTGCCTCTCGGGATACGTCCCAGCTTCTACTTCATGTGTCACTGTTAGGCCTCAAAGTCAACTTGGCAAAGAGTTGTCTTGTTCCATCTCAGACAACCACCTTTCTTGGGATGCATCTGGACTCTGCTACCATGATGGCCCGTCCATCTGTTCACAGGGTGGACGACATACTCCAGCTTGTCCGTCGATTCAGACTGGGCAGGGAGTTTCCCTACATCATCTTCCTGCGAATGCTGGGCAAACTGACATCAGTCACTCGTGTCGTGCCCTTAGGGCTGCTCCTTCTGCGTCCTTTGCAGCGATGGCTCAACAGCTTTCGCCTAGACGCCAGGCTGCACAGGCATCGCAGGCTAATGGTGACAAGGAGCTGCCTCCATGCCCTAGCTCCTTGGCGAGACGGGACCCTTTTGTCCAGTGGTGTTCCAATGGGGCTAGTAGTGTGTCGAAGGGAGGTGGTCACCACGGATGCCAGCCTCATGGGCTTGGGTGCCGTGTGGCAACACAGAGCTGTCCTGGGTCTTTGGGACCCAAGGGAGCGCACCGAACACATAAATGTGCTGGAGCTGCGGGCTGTGCACATGGCCCTCAGGTGCCTTCTGCCCCACCTAGAGGGAAGGCACGTGCTGATTCGGACAGACAACACCTCTGTTGTTTATCATATAAACCACCAAGGTGGCACCAGGTCAGCACGTCTCTTGAAGGTGTCGAGGGATCTCCTGGAATGGGCGTTTCCCCGTCTGTGTACCCTGCGCGCAGCGTATCTGCCAGGACGGCAGAACCAGGTTGCGGACTCTCTATCCCGCCAGGCACCTGCTCCGGGAGAGTGGTCTCTTCACCGCGACGTAGTGTGCATAATCTGGAACCTCTTTGGGCAGGCAGAGGTAGATGTTTTCGCCACAGAGGAGTCGACCCATTGCCCCCTATGATATTCCCTAACCGGGATGGCGGGCGCACTGGGCCAGGATGCACTGGCTCATCCATGGCCGCAGGTTCTCCTGTATTCCTTTCCACCCCTCTCACTGATTTGGCCGACTCTACGGAGGGTTCTCGAGCAGGGCCACAGAGTGTTGCTGGTAGCTCCGTTCTGGCCAGCGCGGCCGTGGTTCCCGCTGCTTTGGAGTCTGTGTCACGGTACTCCATGGCGTCTTCCAGCAAGGAGGGATCTGCTGTCTCAGTTGGGGGGACAGATATGGCACCCCAACCCTCAACGTCTCCAGCTGTGGGCATGGCCCCTGGGAGGCTGACTGGGTGTTCAGACACCGTGAGACACACCGTATTGAGTGCTAGGGCTTCCTCCACTCGGCTGCAGTATGCTAACAGATGGCGCCTCTTTTCTCAGTGGTGCTCTGCCCACAATGAGAACCCAGTTTCCTGCTCGGTGCCCACTATTTTGGAGTTCCTCCAGTCTCTCCTTGATAAGGGCCGCTCTCCTTCGACCCTTAAAGTGTATGTTGCAGCAATTTCATGTCTTCACCGAACTGTTGACAACCGTACAGTGGGGCGCCATGAACTGGTTTCACTTTTTTTGCGTGGTGCTCGTAGGTTGTGCCAGCAGCCAGCCCAACGAGCCCCAGATTGGGATCTGCCGTTGGTTCTCACAGCTCTGTGCCACCCTCCATTCGAGCCTTTGGCACAAGCAGAACTCAAGTGGCTTTCCTGCAAGACTGCTTTCCTGATGGCTATCGTCTCAGCTAAGAGGGTCAGCGAGCTACATGCTCTTTCTGTCAGCCCTAGGTGTATCAGGTGGAATCCAGATGGCTCTGGTGTTACCCTGTGGCCTAATACTGCGTTTGTGCCTAAGGTGTTGTCTCCTTTTCACCGTAACCAGCCATTGCGGCTGGCTCGGTTTCAGCCTCAATCTGGTACAACTGAGAATGAGTCTGAGTTGTTGTGCCCAGTAAGAGCGTTGGAGGCATACATTGCAGCCACCGCCAATCTGAGACGCTCGGACCAGCTTTTCCTATGCTATGGGGGTCCAAGGTTAGGCTGTCCTCTTTCTAAACAGCGTCTGTCCCATTGGATTGTGAGTGTCATCTGCCACGCCTACGCTGCAGGTCACTGCTCCCTGCCAGTCGGTGTGAGAGCACATTCCACCAGGAGCGTCACCGCTTCCTGGGCTGCTTTGAGAGGGGTTCCGCTGGAAGCTATATGTGCTGCTGCTTCATGGGCTTCCCCAACCACCTTCACCAGGTTCTACAGTGTCAATGTGGCTGCCCCTCATCCCCTGGGTCAGGTCCTTTTACAAGGTTCTGCTGGGCCTCCTCTGTGAGGTATGTGCTCAGGATTCCTTGTGACATCGTTGGCATTAGTCATTCAGTGCTTTCAGCACCGCCCTCTGGCGGTCAGTAGGGATGAAATAGAACAAAAGTTACGTATGTAACTACGGTTCTATGAATCCCGGATGACCGCCAGAGCTTCTCTGTCACTCAGAATCCTTGCTTTTGCGAGAAGATTCTGTAGGAGCAGAGCAAAGGATGACACCAGGCTATATAGCTTCTGAGTGGTCATCCGGTGTCACAGGTTTGACTCTGTTGGTATAATTACTCGAACTGCGCATGCCCGAAGGGAACATTCAGTGCTTTCAGCACCGCCCTCTGGCGGTCATCCGGGATTCATAGAACCGTAGTTACATACGTAACTTTCGTTTTCATTCCTCGAAGAGAAAAGTTTTCAATTTGATTTCACTGTGGGTAATAAATCTTTATGAGTTTCACTTTTTTTTTGCTGAAATAAATGAACTTTTCAATCATATTCTAATAGGAAGAGATGAACATGTATGTGGAATCAATAAAAATGTGCATCATCCTGCAAACTTTGGACCAAAATAATAATAAAAAAAAGCCTCACTTGGAAACTAGAGCTGTTATTTACGACGGAGTATTAGGGCCACACATGAAAAGAAAAAATATTTTTGCCATGACGAGATTAAACTCGACATGTCGACTTTAAAGTCGACATGTCGACATTAAACTCAACATTTTGAGAATAAAGTTGAAATGTCATGTTGAGTTTAATCTCGACGTGTCGACTTTAAACTCGCCATTTCGAGAATAAAGTTGATATATCGTGGCGACTTTAATCTCGACATTCCAAAGTTTGGAGAAAAGAGCAACCGCGCTCCACAGCTGCAGTCTGCGTTTTAAGAGTGAAGGTAGTCTTTGACGTGCTGCAACTGTATAGGATTCTGTGCATGTATCCTGTGCAGCGGTTGGCTCTCTTGAACTAATTTAAACTTTATTGTAGACACGTCGAGATGAAACTCAACATGACATTTCAACTTTATTCTCGAAATGGCGAGTTTGAAGTCGACAGGGCGAGATTAAACTCAATATGACATTTTAACTTTATTCTCGAAATGTTGAGTTTAATGTCGACATGTCGAGTTTAATCTCGTCATGGCAAAAATATTTTTTCTCTTCATGTATGGCCCTAATACTCCGTCGTAGTTATTCAAACATGTTCTAAAAAAGTTCTTTAAACATCTGACATAATATTTGAATCTTTCATAATGAAAATTAACAGCAAAGTCTCCTCACTCGATGATTACAGGCTGGATAATCATCTGTAAAGTAAGCACATTAAGTGGAAAAAAAAGAGGGATCTAACCCGTTGAGTTGTTTAACTGCAGGTAAGATCTTCACTGTAAAACGTAATGAAGTTCCCAGAGGAACAGCAGCAGCTTGGCTTTTTTTCTGACTGGGAGATGGGCGGGATTTCAATCCGTGGGCATAAACTGTACCGGCAAAGGCCTAAAACTGAACATTTATAAAGCTAACGGGAAAAACAAAATGTTCGATAAATATATAAAACGCTCATCCTGTCAGCTTTATCCTGACTTACATTGGAGCAGCAGGATTTGGTTAAATTGACTACTTCCTTTTCACAGCAGCAGAATCTTCATCTTTCAGGACGAACTTTTTCCTCAGAGCTTCTGATATCAGCGTGGCCGAGTCCTCCTCTCTGAGGGAGGTGCAGCCTCTGTTGTACCTAAACAAGGCAACACATCCTGTCAGTAAAAACAGCAAACTAAACATGAACTTCCACCGTTTCTCCACCCCTCACCTGTCTTTACTCATCTTCATTTTGTTCATGTCCTTCAGGATGTCCATGACGTCGGCAAAGCTGGTGGACTTGGACAGGGACACCGTGTCTTCCTCCGCCTCCCGGAAATCCATGCTGGGCCTGTCCAGATCGAAGGTGGCCGACGCCGTCATGGAAACGGGAGGCAGAGGATCGGGAAGGAGCTCAGAGACGATGGAGACTACGTCTTTCTCATCTTCCTCCACCAGTTCTTCGTCTTCTGCCTCCTCCTCTTCCTCCTCAGTGACGTCGCTAATGACGAAGGAAGCGGGAGCCACGGTCGCCGGCTGGAGGGACGCAGTCTCGAATGGGGCCATGGAAAACCCCATGCTGGTGTCATCAGGGGAGAGCAGCTCGGGGGTCAGGGGGTTAGAGTCTGGAGAAAAAGAAACTGTTCATTCATTTACTGAATGTAACCAGGATCATTTGTTTCCATTTTTGTTAAATTCAGTTTTATTTTTCTTATTTCAATTAAAGATTTATTTAAAAATAAAATCCTCTTCTCCATAAATTCTTTAACACAAAGAAAAAGCCAAACGAGATCATTTTGTTCTCACATGGTTGTATGGTTAGCTGCAGCTTATATGGCTGATGAGTGGCAGCCCAGGTAGGAGACTGTGTGACGTTGATGCAGGCATGCTTCTAGTCGATCGTACGCCTCTAACAACTGTCTACAATACTGTCTTCCACTCATATGCCTCTCAACTTTTAGATGCATCCTTGTGGATTAAAACCTTCATCAGATCACAAGGTTTGACAAGAGGGAACTAGTGAGTATTTGTGTTTTGTTCCGGAGCTAACATGCTAGCACTAGCCTCCCAGCAATCGTTCGGGCTCGGTCATTTCCTCACCCGGGTTTAAGCATTTAAACTGGAGGTATTTCAAATTGTAAAACACTATCATTGTATGCTTAAATGGGGCGACAGTGGCGTCGGATGTAGGAGTTTGCCCTGAAATCGAAGGATTGACGGTTCTAGCCCCAGTGTACGGCAGCCTTGCTTCTGTCAGTGAGCCCCAGGGCAGCTGTGGCTACAATGTAGCTTGCCACCATAAGTGTGTGAATGTGTGCGTGAATGACTGAATGTAGAGTAAAGCCTGTACTATATAAGTACAGGCCATTCACCATTTAAATGAAATGATTGAATACTCACTTGAGTTTAATGTTATAATGTGAACTTATTTCACTGCAGTGATATTTTGATGGACAAAACCAAAGATTGATCAATCAGGCCTGCTTTATACGGGCAAGGATTCCATTTCAGAATTTTGTTCTAGGATCTCATTCCAGAATCAGTCCCCAGGACTCTGAATGTCTGGTGGATCAGACTGACGAGCTAGACCCATATAACGCACCAAAGGAAACGGCACTTTCTACCTCCCAACATGGACTGGTTGGATTTCTTGGATAAGGAACAAACCTTGCAATTCATGAACTGTCATGACTGATTTGTCTGTAAATAATGTAAATATTAATACACATCACTCATTTTGCTCCATTCTGTTGTCTGTCAGTGTGTTTATACAATAAAGAATTAAATCTGATTTAATTTTGTTTTTCTTCAATCGTGCTAATATTCATATAAGTAATATAGGTTTCTTGAATAATCAGAGGAACTCATCAGTAGACAGAGAACATTAGACACCTATGGTAGGAATTTTTTTTTTTAAGGTTCGGTGACGCCGGTGCGTGGTGGTTTAAAATCCCCCAAGCTATCAGAGAAAGGCTCCACTGTAGCTACACAGCTGCTCCTGAAGGCAGACGGCTCACTTTTTTAGGAAATATTATCATCCTTCAGTTTCTATAATTCCTACTTTCTTTGACCACTTCACATAAAAAAAGCTCATAAGTTGTGTGATTTAGATGTCAATGGTGGTAAACAGTAACGTCAGTTTGACTGGAGGAGGCTCAATGTTTAATTGAGAGGCATTACAATAAGGTTTTTATTTGCTCTGTCCATAACAAGCAGTCAAGACTTTTTGGAATTATTTCTCAAAAACTCTGAGTCACAGCTTTAAGAATAAGATGTAACATATAAAAGACACTAAACGAGCAAAAAACAATAAAAATATAAGAATTAAAAATCAAATCAAGGGACCCTACTAGTTTAATGAATATAAAAAAATGGGTTCTGGGAATTGGGACTGAAGTGCTGGTTATCCTCCTGCAGCAGTGTGTCGCAGTGAGCTTCTCACAGGTATGACGCAGATATTTTTGCGGGTCCCCGACGGGTCACCCGCTAAAATGCTCTTTTGCGGGTGAAAAATACATAAATAAAAATAAACGGGTCGGGCGGATATTTTTTTAGTGCGGGCTGGTAGTTGGTTATTTTTTTTTTATGCGTGTGTGTTGTTATGGACCTCAGAAATGTTATATTAATCAGGCACTGTCTGGGGTCACCCTTGTTGTAGCTTAAAGCCCTGCCGGCAGTGTGGGCTTCCCTCCAAAAAGGCCACAGTCAGTGCATACACGTCTGCTGCAGTGTTAATGGCGCTGTTCTGCAGCGCAGCGTACTATAGCCTAATAATTGATGTGTTAACGGGTCGGGTTGCGGGTTAAATATCAACGGGTCGGGTCGGGTTCGGATTTGAATTGACGATATCCGCGAGTGACGGGTCGGGTTCGGGTGGGTGCGGGTTGGTAAAACTCGACCCGTGCAGGACTCTACATGAGGGCGAAAAAGAGCGGGGATCCAGTTGGAAAAAAGGTCCCAGCGTTCTTGCGCACCTCGCTCTCCTAGCTGGTCCATCTTCACCAGACGTTTTCCACAATGGTCATACAAACAAAACAAGCCGGTAAGGTACCAAGCAGGAAATAAGCATAGTGTAGAGCACCAATAAGAGGCCTCCTGTCTGCGGTCAACTAAGGTTTTGGAGTGGTGCACCAGAGCGTCTCTGTAAGGGGCGGGGCATATCTGCATTAACAGCAACACACATGCAGATGACCCGGATTCTGAGCATAAACCGGCCTTGAGATGTAATTAGGCGAGGTAGTGTCTGGTTGTTTTTCACAGTTTCTAGTCATTTTGATTTGCCATCCATCAGACTGTGGCTGGGAAGAAGCTGCTAAAAAAAGCGAGTTCTGTGGTTCCTAATACCTTCCGCCCTGCTGCGTCTCAGGTTATACGTGCAGCGTATGATCAGAGGGCGGGCAGGGTGGAGGGAGTCTTTGATGATCCCCCCTGCTTTTTTTTTCCGACAGCGCTTTACGAACAACCTGTCAAAGGAGGGGGAAGTTCTGACCCAACAATCCCTTCCGCAGTCTTCATAACTCTCTGCAGAGCCTTCCTCTCTGCCTGTGGGGTATTCTTATAGAATACAATAACCGACATTTAGAGGCTTTTCTAAACTGTAGCTTGTGCACACTAACACCTTTTCACATGAAAAACAATCAGCAGCCTCTCATAACCAGCTCAGTTTGGGTTATATACAGGAAAGAACCATGAAACTGTACCCAAAAATATTGAAATTATTAGAAACAGTACCAATAAACTAATCTAAGGTCAATCACCAAAAAAAAAACATAACATTTACAATAATTCAACCCAAAGCTACTCTCCTGTTTACTTTGGTATGTTCCACCAGCTTTTAAACTCCACCTGGAGCACTTTCTCCAAACCAGGAAGAACTAGTCGCCTCGATCAAAAATTGCAATTTCTCAAAGTAATGTAAAAAAGAAAAAAAAAAGAAGAAAAAAACTAAGCAGAAATATGAAATGAATACATATGTATATGAATGATACAAGCATAACATCCCAATTAAAGTTGCTTTCAAGGAGCCCTTTGCTCACAATGACTGATTTAGAAATAAAAAAATATATATTTATTTAGAAAATGTGTTTCCATACATTTCCAGACCTGGAAATATGAATCAAATCTCCAGAGTTTTTCAGGCTGTATGGAAACATTTAAAGAAATTTATACGAAATCCTCCAAAGCCTGAATTTTAAACTATCCATCATGTGATGAGCAGCTCCCATAAAACAGCAGGGATAATCTTCCATCATTGACCTACAAATTGGTGCCAAGTCACCTTACTAACAGCTTACAGGGAATCAGGGCAGCTGGATGAGTCACATTAAGACACCAGCTCTGCCATATACTCTTTAGTGTGAGCAACATGAAACCTGCATCGCTCTGAAATGTTTGATGATTCGTTGATAATAAAAAAAAACCCAACAGGTTTTATCAAGCTATATTACTTTCAAACTGCCTCCAGTAACAGAAGTTACAGACAAAAGAGCGTCTCTCATCACAGTGAGCTACTGACCTGAATCGCTTGCAACAATCTTTGCGATCTGAGCTCTCAGTCTGCTGAGCTCTTCCTGCAGGGCTGTGGTTCGGTTCAGCGCCGTCACCCCAGGCTTCCTCAGGCCCTCCATCCTTTTGCCTTCCCGACGGAAATTGGGCACAGATGAGTTCCTGTGGAGAACTAGGAGGGGTGTGGGCCGCCATTCGTGTTTCAGAGGGCGTGTGTCACTTCTGCAAAGAAAACACTGATAAGTGTCAATCGAAAGAAAGAAATAAAAAACATGTTTACCATTTAAAACCTCCAACTTAGTAGAGGTGAAACCACAATGCAATTGAATGGTTAACGATTCAATTACGAAAATGCAAAATAAAAACTGATCTATACGTTTATCTACATGAAATGTCTACTTTAAAATTCCAAAAAGTAGAAAACCATATTGTTTTATATATATATATATATACACTCACCGGCCACTTTATTAGGTACACCATGCTAGTAACGGGTTGGACCCCCTTTTGCCTTCAGAACTGCCTCAATTCTTCGTGGCATAGATTCAACAAGGTGCTGGAAGCATTCCTCAGGGAGTTTGGTCCATATTGACATGATGGCATCACACAGTTGCCGCAGATTTGTCGGCTGCACATCCATGATGCGAATCTCCCGTTCCACCACATCCCAAAGATGCTCTATTGGATTGAGATCTGGTGACTGTGGAGGCCATTTGAGTACAGTGAACTCATTGTCATGTTCAAGAAACCAGTCTGAGATGATTCCAGCTTTATGACATGGCGCATTATCCTGCTGAAAGTAGCCATCAGAAGTTGGGTACATTGTGGTCATACAGGGATGGACATGGTCAGCAACAATACTCAGGTAGGCTGTGGCGTTGCAACGATGCTCAATTGGTACCAAGGGGCCCAAAGAGTGCCAAGAAAATATTCCTCACACCATGACACCACCACCACCAGCCTGAACCGTTGATACAAGGCAGGATGGATCCATGCTTTCATGTTGTAGACGCCAAATTCTGACCCTACCATCCGAATGTCGCAGCAGAAATCGAGACTCATCAGACCAGGCAACGTTTTTCCAATCTCCTATTGTCCAATTTTGATGAGCTTGTGCAAATTGTAGCCTCAGTTTCCTGTTCTTAGCTGAAAGGAGTGGCACCCGGTGTGGTCTTCTGCTGCTGTAGCCCATCTGCCTCAAAGTTTGACGTACTGTGCATTCAGAGATGCTCTTCTGCCCACCTTGGTTGTAACGGGTGGTTGTATGAGTCACTGTTGCCCTTCTATCAGCTCGAACCAGTCTGGCCATTCTCCTCTGACCTCTGGCATCAACAAGGCATTTCTGCCCACAGAACTGCCGCTCACTGGATGTTTTTTCTTTTTCATACCATTCTCTGTAAACCCTAGAGATGGTTGTGCGTGAAAATCCCAGTAGATCAGCAGTTTCTGAAATACTCAGACCAGCCCTTCTGGCACCAACAATCATGCCACGTTCAAAGTCACTCAAATCACCTTTCTTCCCCATACTGATGCTCGGTTTGAACTGCAGGAGATTGTCTTGACCATGTCTACATGCCTAAATGCACTGAGTTGCCGCCATGTGATTGGCTGCTTAGAAATTAAGTGTTAACGAGCAGTTGGACAGGTGTACCTAATAAAGTCGCAAGTGAGTGTATATATATATTAGGGGTGGAACGGTTCACAAAATCAACGGTTCGGTTCACGGTTTCGTGGTCACGGTTTTCAGTTCGGATTGGTATAAGTTGATGGTTAGGAAAATCTATTATGTCTTGTATTGCAGAGTATAACACGTGTCGCACAATGTTTTTTTTTTTATTAAGTCAACATTTACATGAAAAAAAACTCTCAGAGAGGATAGCAAAGGTGAACATGAACAGATAAAGATCAATTACAATAAAAGAAAAACAAAGAAGTAAAACAACTAACGGGATTTATCTTAGCAAACATTTAAAACAAACATAGACAGATGAGAAGAAAAATAGATTTTAAAGTCATTCATAAACCAATGAAAGGAAGGTTTGGAATTTCTCCATTTAGCACAGTGGATATGATATTTACCCAACAGCAGGAAGACATTAATAGTATAAGAAACAGGTTGGGGAAGATGGTCCATATAAAAAAAATGACATCATTAAGTGCAAAAGGGATGTTGCACAATGCTTGCACACTGTTGCACTTTTATCCACAACTTTCTTTCCGCCGTCATCGTAGGTCACTCTAAATGCAAAGTGGTCCCATACAGCAGACCTATTAAGTGCTGCTGGCGCGTCTTCCAACTCCTGTTCTTTCCCACTCGCCATACCCACACAATTCTCCACAACAACTGATTTTTTTCTGCTACACCCGGCTAAGCTGCTTCACTTCTTCTTCTTCTTGTTTACTAATGGTGGTTGGCTTTGGTCGCAGCACTGCCACCTTCTGCTCTGGAGTGTAAACGGTTCACCTATGAGAAAAAGGAACCGCGCATGAACCGAACGCAACACACACGAATCGAACCGGTCTTCATAAACCGTTCCATCCCAAATATATATATATATATATATATATATATATATATATATATATAATGAAATGGAAGCTGTTTTTGCTCTAAATGTCTGTAAGAGCATAAGCATACAATGTTTACATTTAGGTTTTCATGACTTGACACTAAATAAATGTCAGATATTAAATGTCAAATGTAGATTTGTAAATTAAACTGAATGGAAATGGTACTTTGATGTGCTTTGTGATATGAGCAACAAACATTGTATCGTAATCTGAAGAAACTGATATAATAATAATAATAAACTAGTCATTTAAACCACTATACGTTTCTGCGTCTCCGTTTACCTCGCAGCCCCCAAAAAACGTTCAACTTCAAATTCAAGAATAATAAAGCTCCATCGTATATATTAGAGATTTGAGTGTTCCTGATGTCCTTAATAGGATAGGTTGAGGTTAGGGAAGACAATCAGTCCTTGAAAAGGTGGGTATTCCCCTTCAGGTTGGAGGAGAGTTCCTGCCTCAGGTGGAGGATTTCTGGTGTCCTGTTCACAAGCTGTAGCAGGACATCCATCAGTGTTGCTGTTGCTATAATGCAAACACTATATCAGTCTGTTACGGTGAAGAAAGAGCTGAGTGAAAAGGCAAAGCTTGCGATTTACAGTTATATTCCTACCCTAACTGATGGTCTTGATATCTGGATCATGACCAAAAGAACGAGATCCTGGATACAAGTAGCTGAAATGAGCTTTCTCTACAGGGGGTATGCACTCCCTTAGAGAACAGGTGAGAAGCTGAGAGAGGATCTGAGTGGCTAAGACCGTAGTGGATGCCCCCTGGACTTCTCCTAGTGAAATGGGTTAGCATTGAGTGCCTGTCTACTCTTAGGACTAGGCTTAAAACTTTTATCTTCGCTAAGCTTAGTTAGTCTCTACGGTAATCCAGAAACTCCATAGTTATGCTGCTATAGGCTTAGGCTGCTGGAGGATATTGGGATAACTTTTTTTAAGCCAATTTATGCTTCTGACGCATAGCTTCTTCAACGGTCAAATCCGTCTCCGTTGTCGGGCACCTCAAAAAATCCTGACTACGAGTCGGACATTTGCAAACCCGCGCAGACCTCAAGCGGAGGTGCGCAGACAAAAAGCAGCTGTGATTATCCTTGGTATGCCTTTCCGGCTGTCTGTGTGGTCGTCCTTCTCGATTCGGTGCCGGGGCGTGCCATTTTTAAAAACCGGAGAACAATGAGCAACTACGAAGGTTAATCAAGGACGTTTGGAAGTTCAACCACTTGTACGATGCCGCAGACAAATTATATAAATAAATATATCCTCTTTGATGTCTAGCAACTCTAGATCCATGTCAGTGACCGTGATATCTTGCAGACGCGCCATTGTTGTTTTGGAACACTCCTGCCGGCGCCACAGAAGTTCTTGCGAGTTCTCCAATAGGCCCCCCATTGCGCTTTGGCGGGAAACTGCTGTGATCCCTAGAAATTCCCAACCGACGGTGCAGAAGCATACCAGCAAAACCGGTTCGCGACCCAAGCAACATTTAATGTATCCGGTTGCAGGAGTCTAATCTGCCCTTTACTCTGCTACACTCAACTTATATTTCCAATATTTCATTATTTTTTTCTTTTCCTTGTCATAACAGCTACATCTGGGAAGCTGTAACATCCTACAGAGAAGCATCAGCAAGGCAGCTGGCGTTAACTTTAATTACAGATGATTGACCTAGGTCTGTTGGTTAACGTTTAGTCCTGTTTCTCTCATAGGCAAAGCTACAGGCTCAGCTTTTACTGGATGTGTTCTCTTTCACCCTTTAAAAAATGAAAACTAGTTTAGAGATCATCTGCTTAACTGTCTTCCAAGAAAAAGTATCTTATGGAGCTAGTTTAGATTTACCAACCCTTAGAATAGCAAGTATTCCTTGATCAGTGCTTCTGCCTGCCTTCTGTGTCTACTCAAGCCACATTTGGTCACTCACACTGAGACTGTTTCTGGTGGAGGGTTCTTCCCATTAAAGGGGAATATTTCTCCCCACTGTTTTTTCATGAACGCTCTGTGTGAGGGATTGTTGAAAGCCAATGGCACAATGCAATTTTTCCTGTTTGTACATATTGGAGAATGCAAATTTACTAAGTCAATGACTTAAGGAAATCTGCAAAATTTGTTGAAATGGAAAACCTCCAACCACTCTGTCTGGATGATTTGATTGAATTGAATCTGTAAACTGTTTTGAGTAGCTGTGCTTTACATTGGTACTATATAAAAACAAAAATGGAACTTTCAGAAATATTAAAGTGTTGTAAAGCTAAGATTTATAAAAGTAAATCTGTGTCGCTGGGATTTGAATTAAAAATGCTACTGAAATTTAAATGTATGTTTGTACTTACTGTTTCAGTGTTAAAATATATTCAGAACACATTTTTTGAAATTCAGTGTAAAAAGGGAAGGGTTACTTCAGGTCACAGACATTAGCAATGGATTGTGGCTTCCAACACCCAGCCAATCCCGTTACGTTTTCTTAGTCACGTGACGTGACGCTTGTGGCGCTCATATGGAAGGAAAACCAGCATGACGGAGCCAGTCATGCAAGCTAACGCTAACTCAACTACAGAAAAATGAAAGTAATAAACTCACTTTTTACATTGAATTTAGTCGCCGAATTTAAAATGGTGAAATAGAGCCAGTTGAATCTCAGGAGGCTGAAAATATTGACATTGAATTTTGAAAGGTTGAATTTTTTTATATGCAGATTTTTTAACACTCAAAAATTAAACTGAAAAATAAGTATTGAAAATGTGAATTTTTAGCTTGAAGAGAAAATAACTAATGAAATTTCAACTGTGTAGAAATAATGACAATGAATTTTTTTTTAGGTCAAAAATGTGTTCTGGATATATTTTAACACTGAAACAGTAAGTTCAAACATACAACATTTAAAATTCAGTGGCATAATTCAAATCCCAGCGACACAGATTTACTTCCATAAAGATTGAGCATCACAATTTAATCAAATGTGACATCACTAATACACACAGGGCTTTCTTTATCTTTTTCCCTTAACATCCTACATAATTTTTTAGTTTTCATTCCAAAAAAATGAGTGTGTATACCGTATTTTCACGACCATAAGGCGCACCGGACTAAAAGGCGCACTCTCAGTTATGTGTCCCATTTCTGTATTTAACACACACATAAGGCGCACCGGACTATAGGGCGCGTTTTTTATATACAGGTACAAGTCCTCTACTACCTTTAAATACCTCTACTGCGTATTTATAAATACAGCGGGGGCAAAACTGAGTATGACTGTGCTTTATTCATGTATTTATTACAAAGTATTAATCAAACCTGGCAGCTGGCCGTGAGACAGAGACATCGCAGATGACACAGCGCTGTGATCACTCCTAAATTAACTTAAAATCCTGAAACCTGCTGACGGAATATGTTCGCTTTTATTGCCGGTATCCTGGTGCCTGCAGCTAAAATTATTTAGATGAAAAACACCTGCCAGCAGCCGCGGTGAACCCCAGGCTGCCCAGCCTACAGGCTGCTGATGAAGAGATTTCTGCTGTCAGCGCACCGCTGGTATGTGGGGGTCTGAGCGCCTCCGACAGAAATAGATAATCTGGATGAACTGACTGCAATTATTAAGTTTTCAGGTGGACTTTCTCACTTAAAAACATATTAAAACTACTTTATTCCCACTGATCACAGCAAATATAGCTGCAAGATTTAGATTATTTAGATGAAAAACACCTGCAAGCAGCCGCGGTGAACAAAAGGATTTCTCCTGTCGGCGCACCGCTGGTATGTGGGGGTCTGAGCGCCTCCGACAGAAATAGATAATCTGGATGAACTGACTGCAATTATTAAGTTTTCAGGTGGACTTTCTCACTTAAAAACATATTAAAACTACGTTATTCCCACTGATTACAGCAAATATAGCTGCAAGATTTAGATTATTTAGATGAAAAAACACCTGCCAGCCACCGCGATGAAGAGGAGGAGACGTGCCGGGGATGCTGTTGAATTAAGTTTTCAGGGAGAAAAATAGAGCGGGAGCAAAACTGAGTATGATTGTGCTTTATTCATGTATTTATTACAAAGTATTAATCAAACCCATCAAAGTCATCATCCTCTGTTTCTGAATAAAACAGCTGCGCTAAATCAGACATGCCAGTTTCCCCTTCTTTGCTGTCAGTCACTTTCCGTGCAGCGCAGCTCCTCAGAAATAATGCCGGCTTTTGCGAAAGCTTGAACAACAGAGCCAGCAGACACTTTAGTCCAAGCATCTACAATCCATCCGCAAACGGTGGCGTAACTTGCCCGGCGCTGCCTTCTTATCCTGAAACTGTGGTCTCCGTCGGTCATCCATCGCTCCCACGCCGCTTGCAGCCTTACTTCGAACGGCTGCTTCACACCGATGTCGAGCGGTTGAAGCTCCTTTGTCAGACCCCCGGGATAACGGCGAGCACAGCGTTCATTTGATTCACCTTTTTTTCACATCGGCTGTGAGATGGGCACGCAGCGATGGTGATGCGTGGAAAAAACCACCTAGTCTTCTCACATACACCTGCCTCAGCCACGCATCCATCCAGCCTTTTCCATTTGCGTTAATATCATATGTCATCAGAGCGCTGTCTGTCTCGCTGGCAGCTCCCAGATCAGCTTCTCTGATTGGTTGATGCGGCGCGTCCAGCAGCAAAACTTCCATTTTTCCATCTCGAGCAGCAGAAGCGCGGCGCTTCAGATGCTTAAACGCTCCCGACCTGCTGCACCAAAATGCGCTGCGGGACCTTTTGCTGCACCTATATGCGCGTCAACCATTGACTTTGCATGTAAACTCGCTGCTTCTGCTGCACCTGCTGGGTCCGGTTCACACCGATGTCGAGCAGCGTTAATTTGTTTCCCCATGTTTTTCACATCAGCTGTGAGATGGGCACGCATGGAGTTACATATTAACAGCGATGGTGAGGGGTGGAAAAAAAACACCTGGTCTCCTTACATTCAGCCACTCTTTCATCATCTCCTCAATGAGGTGGTCTCAAAAGTCGCAGTTACAACACACATAAGGCGCACCGCACCATAGGGCGCACCGCACATTTTGAGGAAAAAAAAAGACGTTTAAGTGCGCCTTATAGTCGTGAAAATACGGTAATAGTGAAACGTATCTTGCCAACAAAACCCATGTCTTTTTATGGGAAAACAGCAATTTTAGGAAATATTTTTCACAACTGTAGAATTGTAAAAAAAAAATAAAAAAAAATTTTTGTTAGAGCAAAGAACGGGGTTATAATTTATAGTGGTTGCTTAGATCCAGACTTTAGACAAACCTGACTCTGGCATATGTCTCCTCTTCATCTGCAACGATCCAGGCTATGTCTGCCAAGGTGGGAACTGCAGGGCCGTCAAAAGCACGAAGAGGGGGCAGACCTGGGAGCTCCTTTGGTAGAGAGATATGCAATTATAACTCCTCTAGAAGTACATTTATTGGTTTAAAAAAGAACCTTGAAAAAGAAGTGTAGCACAGGATGGGAAATGTACCTGAAAACATGCCCTCTGCGGAGGTTTGAGTGGAAGAGTGGAACCTATTCTTCTAACAACACTACGTGCAGCTCCGTGAGGCTTGTTCTGCCAGATGGGAATCATTTCCTAAAGAAGACATAAAAACACTCCTGGGTTCTCCTAAAAACATAAAGCTGCTGTCTGTCCAATTTTCCCATAGAGTCGGAGTAAAGTCAGGTACAAGAGAGCAGATTATCGACAACTAGAGCGTTAGCTTACTGTTTCTGTCTCCATGATGACGTTGGGTCAGCCTCATTCGCTGCACACCAAAGCTTGTGTGCAAGTACTCTCTTAAGATGCAACAGCTCAGTGAACAGATGTCATGCTCTTGAATGCGCCACTTCCTGGGATTAAAAAAAAAAGCTTTGAGGTCAAATAAACTGAATCAAATCACTGCTTGCCAAATTAAAATGTACTATTTTCAGTTTTAGATTTTATTAATGATTCGTTATCCATACTTTAAAACCCTGCGAACTTGGGCATAACATTTTTTAATATTATATTATATGAAAGACAAATTATTATATTGAAATACATGACAATTACTGAAAATAAAAATTTGAAGTTTTTAAATATTCTTCATAAGATATTTACTTTTGTGGCAAGTGTTAAGATAATGAAAAGAGCATGTTGTTTATGAAAAGTTTTATTAATGTAACAACTTTAATGGGCTCAAAGTATCAAAAACTATTTGTTTCGAACCCAAACCAAGCCACGATTTTACAGTTTTAAATGTACACCAGCTAAATATCCAAATTCTCTTAATAAAATGACACGTCCAGTTGAAACTTCACAAAGAAACTCATAGCATGCATGTGTATTACACCGGTTACTCCGATGTTAAAAGCATGTGTGCAATAGTTTATATTAATAAAACAACATATGTTGATGCTATAGTTTTTTTTTTTTTTTTTTGTATAGAATAGGTTCATGTGGCACATTGTGTCAAATATCTATAAAAATGTGCCAATTTTGTCATAAGCATTTGACCATTTATTGGACAAAAAAAAAAAAATTGCAAAACAAAATTGCTTTTTTTTTAGCTTAAACTTTGTTATCAAGATCTTTTTTTCTATGATGGGGACAAAAGCAAGTGCGTCATATTACAGGTTGTGAGCTGATGTCTCACCCTCAATTGGCTCTCATGACACACAGCCACATCTAGCCAAAAGCTCTTCCATTTGGCAGCCACTTCATATAAATCATTTTAGGAAGCATCATTGCATCAGAACATAAGGCCAGTGAGAAGAGAAGTGGGCATGTGCAAACTGGATGGAAGACCTTTCCAACAACACATTGTACGCCTATTTCTGACACGGTCAGGAGTCACAATTTCAGTCAAAATAGAAGTAACTTTAATGACCTTCATGCTTTATGTACTCCTCTGAACACAGTTGATGATATACAGCAGAAATGCAATGAAAAAAAGGCTCGGTTATAAGCAGGATATAAGCTTTTTACAAGGCAACTCTGCCTGGCACATTGAGAAGTCTATGTTCTGTTGTTCCACCAAAGCAACTAAATACTTCCCCCCAAAAAACCCTGGAGAGCCTTCAGAAAGGGGGATAGAATAACTGTAAGGAATATAGGCCAAATAAGAGAATGACAGGCGGCATACAGGAAGAAACTGGAAAGCAAACTTGAGGAGAACAATATCAGAGTTGTGATGTCAGAGACGATCAGAAGATCACAGGCTGAGTGTGGGGTCATCTGTGTAATAAACCAGCAGCCCCGGACATGTTGCAAAGGTTAATCGTGCAACCCATCAACAGAGGCTTTGGTCCTTGTCGTGGCCGTCACAGGTTGAAGTCTCGGTCCTTTGACCTTTGCCGCATGTCTTTTCTTCTTGTCTAACTACTTACAAGAATAGCAAAAAATAAAGGCACCCAGAGCCTAAAAATAAAGATTTAAAACCAGCACCCAGTAAAGGCCTCAGAGGTTCAGTAGAGAACTTTAAGCAACAAACAGGATCAATGAACAGGGATTGCCGTTTTGGAAGAAGTTGTGGAGCAGCTTAATGTAGAATTGGGTTATAAAAAACATATTTCAAACTTGGAACAAATCACTGAGCTCTGTTCAATCCATCACCTAAAAATAGACTTTGGCACAGCTGCACACTACTAAGATAAACAAACTGGATCAGACAAGAAGGTCAATCAGTGGAGCAGCTAAAGATAAAATGAAAAGAGGCAGAGGTTTATCTTTCATCAAGACAGTGAACCCTAATAATAAAGATGCAGCTCTACAGAATAGTATAGATCAGACCATGTTATGTTATTAGTTACATCTGAACAGCAGATGCATAATTTTGCACCAACTCTTTGAAGACTATTGTAGCTAGGTGGATTTTTATTTAAGCATTTTATATGTTTATTTGTGTGCCTTACATTATTTCCTTAAAAAACTACAATTAGAACAATCTCTGAGATTCTTTTTTCCATTTATAAGTTTTTATTTTTGAAGTCATTGATTTTATTCCTTTATTTGTTTTGTAACAATGTGACAATAATCTATGTACGTGATCTGATAACAAATATGTTCCAAGTCGAAATCAACACCTAAATGCAGGTGAGAAAATGGAGACACTTGAACATAGATGTTTACAGATTCTCTCCATACAGACTGAGACACAAATATAAGCCACACTTTTCAGCTTTTTATTTCTAAAACATTTTCCATGAAATCCTAGCATCTATCACATGAAATGTCTCAAGGTTTAAGGTTATAACATAATCAACCATGTAAAGGTATCCATCAAATTACTTCAAGGTCAGACTATAATTTGTCATTTTGTTTTACTTTCAGTCCATTTTAGACCCAATTTACAATAAAATCTAAATATATTGCACCTACTAACACTGAACTGAACTGAGACACCCAAAGATATAAGAACATCCATACTAATACTGATGCAATTGCATCATGAAGTCATGTCAAACATTATGACAATAAATGATGGTTGTGTAAAATTTTAAATATTTGTAAAATTAATTAAAATGAAAGCAGATCTGGACCCTAAATCACAAAAATAGCCCAAAACTTACAAAGTACTCTCTGAAAATGAAAGTACTGAGGATCTGGGTCCAGATATTGATCCCATTGCTTTAAGTGCATGAAGGTGCATAAACCCCCACAAATATCTCTCAGCAGAGAGAGAGAGGAGAGGCTAAAACTGGTATAAAAAAGGGCTATAAAATCAGTGTCACTGAAGAAATTAGAAATCAAAGTTGGTGGGACAAGGACAGGATAGGCTGTCCTTAATTTTACCAAGAAAATATATTTGTATATATTTTGCTTAATGAGGAAGCTGCACTTTTAATTCTTAGATGTATGACAATCGCTTTACTACTCCAGACATTCATTTAAAAGGATACCATGTTATCATGGGTACATTTCCAATAAAAATATATTTTTTTGGATACCTTAATTTTTCACATGGAAGGGTTACATGTAATAAGGTAAATATAATTGTTATAATAATGAGAACAAAGTAGATTCGAGTCCATTGAAAACAGTAACGCTGCATTATATAATGGGTAGATTTTTGGCAGTGTGAATAAAAGATGTTCAGCACAAAATTATCTACTTTAAACAAGATTCGTTGGACCAGTTTCCACCGGCCGGGGTGGCTATGGTATGCTAGCGTTAGCTGCACCGAGAGCTAACGCGACCACCCGGCTAACCCTAAAATGTCCCTTTACAAAAACTAATGGGTCAATCTGTAAAGTACCCTAAAACATTGCATTGTAAATCAAGACAACAACGTACCGGATATTATTGCAGAATCGTAGAAGGGAAAAACATAACACCGCTGAGAGTAACCGCTTCTTCCCTTCGTCGTTCTTCTTCTTCTTCTTCTTCTATTGAGTTTTCTGGCAGTTTGCATCCTGTGTCCATTACCGCCATCAACTGGACGGAGATGTAATTCAGAAATATAATGTCTATATATCTTTATATCTTCATGAAACTAAATTCTATCTATACTTACACACACGCACATACACACACTAAATTCTCCCAGCTAATTCTGTATCTTTTAAATATTTAATAAGTGCTTTAATTATCTTATCTGATTGATGCTTCCCTAATAAATCTGCCATCTTTACTGAACTCCCCATTACCCTTTCCAGTTCTTTCCTCTCTTTTATATATTTGCTACAATAGATCAACACATGTTCTACTCCTTCGATTTCTCCACAATAACAACAATTACCCGTTGGATGTTTCCCTATTATTTTTAGACCTGCATTTAAACTAGTATGCCCAATCCTTAACCTGTTTATCTTTATGTATTTTATATAAATGTGTTCCTTTTTTTTCTAAATTCCATCTCTTCTGCCATACCTTATTTATTTTATCTTTAATAATTACTTTTATTTCTGTTCTACTTAGCGGGACATCATATTCAATTTCTCCTACTTTAACTGCTTCTTTAGCTAACTTATCTACTTTTTCATTACCTAAGATTCCTTTGTGTGCTGGAACCCATGTGAATTGAA
Source organism: Cyprinodon tularosa (assembly GCF_016077235.1). Taxonomy (NCBI): domain Eukaryota; kingdom Metazoa; phylum Chordata; class Actinopteri; order Cyprinodontiformes; family Cyprinodontidae; genus Cyprinodon; species Cyprinodon tularosa. Next base: position 1,006,508 of record NW_024039340.1, on the reverse strand, counting down.
TACTTATATTTTGTTGCCTTATACCATACATTAAATAACTGACTTCATCTAAAAGATCTTGACGGCTTTCAGATTTTCCACTTTTAAAACTAGTCAGGCAAGACATTGAATCTGAACAGATAACTACATTTCTAGGCTTCACCTCCAGCACCCATTGCAATGCTAAAATAATTGCCAACATCTCTGCTGAAAAAATTGATAAATTATCTGTTGTTCTTCTCTTGATAGAAATATTTTCTTTTGGAATATATACTGCTACTCCTGTTTTACCATTTTCCTCTTTTGATACATCTGTATATATTTGTGTCATATTTTCATACCTTACTTCTAAATGCTGCTGAATAATTTGATACGAACCTCCACAAGACTCTTCTATTTTTTTAGTTTCTAAATTTACTATTGGCATTTCGAAAAACCATGGAGCAATTTTAGATGTACTTACAGTTTTACAGTGTGTTATATTACTTATCCCAGAATACTCTGCATAAATATTTCCTTCCCATCCAAAACTCCTTATATTATGGCCATATTCCCAACATTCTCTGAATATCTGTTTAGTAGGGTGATTTTCCTCATGCCCTTGTAAATTTAAGCAGTAATTTATTGACAGTTTCATCCTCCTTAAGTCCAGTGGCATTTCTCCAGTAATCACTTGAAGAGCAGGAACTGGAGATGTTCGAAAAGCACCACTACATATCCTAAGCGCTTTGGCTTGGATTCTATCTAAATCTAACAACAAAGAATTTGCAGCTGATTTATAAACAATACATCCATAGTCCAACACAGATCGAATTAAAACATCATATATTCTTTTCAAGGATGAGCTAGTTGCCCCCCAGTCATTCCCTGACAAACATTTCAATATATTAATACCTTTTTTACATTTATCAATAATCTTCTGCATATGTATCTTAAATGAAAGTTTTCCATCAAACCATACACCATATTTACCTGTTTCAATTCATGCCCATATAATCTAAGATCTACTGTTGGATTATCCCTTTTCCTTGAAAAACATAATACTTGTGTCTTCTCAACAGACAAACGAAACCCCCATTCGTGTGACCATCTTTCTACCGTTTTAATTGCTGATTGCATTCTATTTTTTAAATAACTAAGATTTCCTCCTCTCACCCATAATGCCCCATCATCTGCATATAATGCTTTATTAATTCTAAAATCTATATTATCAAAAATATCATTAATCATTATATTAAAAAGCACTGGACTACATACACTACCTTGTGGAGTTCCATTTTGTATATCATAAATGTTTGAATAATTTACCCCAACTCTTACTTCTATTTTTCTATTCTTTAAAAAATCCTTAATCCAATTAAACATTTTTCCTTTGATTCCCATTTTATTCATCTTAATTAATAAACCCTCCTTCCAAAGCATATCATATGCTTTTTCAATATCAAAAAATGTAGCCAAGAGAATTTCTTTATTTACCTGAGCCTTTCTTATTTCATTTTCTAAACAAGCAATTGGATCTACTGTTGTCCGTCCACTTCTAAAACCACTCTGATAAGGGGATAAAAGATCTCTTTTTTCTATTTCATACATTAATCTCCTAGTTATCATTCTCTCCATCAATTTACATAAATTAGAAGTAAGAGCTATAGGCCTATAACTTTTAACCTCTCCTTTATCCTTACCTGGCTTTAATATTGGTACAATGATTGAATGCTTCCAGCTTAAGGGCAATTCACCTTGTTTCCATACTTTATTGTATAACTTTAAAATTATTCCTTTAGCATCATCTGATAAATGTTCAATCATCCTATAACATATGCCATCTTTACCTGGAGATGTATTTTTAACTCCTATCAATGCTCTATTCATTTCAAACAATGTAAATTCTTTATCTAAAATACTTCCATCAATCTCTTTTCTATTTAAAATTTCTCTATTATCTTCAATCATTTCCAATCTCCATGATAATTCTTCATTTGATAAATTTTTTGAACTATGCACCTTCACAAAGGACCTTGCAAACATCTCTGCTTTTTCCTTGTTTGTTATAGCTTCACACTGATCATCTTTAATTATAGGTAAAGAAAAATCCCTTCTAATTCCTCCCATCTTTCTAATCATTCCCCAGATCTCATTTATTTTAACGTCCATTCCAATTGTACTACAAAAACTTCTCCAATAATTCTTTTTTGATAGTTTAACTGTTCTCCTAACTTTAGATTGTGCTTTTTTGTATAATATTAAATTATCAAATGAATGATTTATTTTTAACTTTTTAAATGCTTTATTCCTAACTTTAATAGCTTCTTTACATTCATTGTTCCACCAAGGAACCATTTTCTTTTTCTTCAATCCAGTAGATTTGCAAATGGCCTTTTCTGCAGATTCGTATATTATATTTGTAATCATTGAATTTAATTCTTCAATATTATTGCTTAAATTTGGCATAATCTCCATAAACATGTCACTTGCTATCTTTTTGTACATTTCCCAATTAGCTTCCCTCATTCTCCATTTAGGATACCAATTTTCTTCAACTGCTACTTTAAAATTATTCAATTTAAGCAGAATAGGATAATGATCACTTCCAAGGGAGTTATCATTCATTACTTCCCATTGACTTATTCCTGCTATCTGATCTGAGACTATAGTAAGATCAATTGCAGATTCTACTCCATGCCCTACATCAAATCTAGTACCTCTTCCATCATTTAGACAAGTTAAGTTATAATCATCCATAAATTCCTCAATTATGTTTCCATTTTCATCATTCCTTTTACTTCCCCATAAGGTATTATGAGCATTAAAATCTCCACATAAAATATTTTTAACATTTTCCTTCACATAAATACTATCCAGTATTTCTCTACTTATTTTTTTACATGGATTATAATAATTTATTATATTAAATTTTGATTTACTAATCCATACCTCAATCCCTATTACTTCTATTTCTTCATTTATATTTAAAACTTTATAATTAATTCCCTGCTGAACAAATATGGCAACACCTCCTCCTACATTTGGGTTTCTATCTTTACGTAGTTCAATATATCCACTAAGAATAAAATCAAGTGATGGTTTTAACCAGGTTTCTTGAATACATACTATATTTGGTTTAACATTCTGTCTTTCAATAAAATATTTTAATTCTTGGCCATTAGCAATTAAGCTTCTTGCATTCCACTGTAATATGGATAAGACCATCAATTGTCACCACTCCTGGACTGTTGACTTTCATTAATCCCTGTTAAAACTGCACTGATTGACTCAAAAGACAGGTCTTCCATCTCAAGGTATTTTTCTGCTGCTTTGATTATTATTTTAATTCGCTCTGTTCTACTATCTGTCTGAGCTGAACAATTTATTACTTCCACAATAAATGCAACAAATTTATTTTTATCCACAATCATTGTATTTCCTGAGGTATTCAGGCTCTGGGTTTGCTCTGTTTTTTGAGGTGGAGTGTGAGGCACAGAAATACTTTTAGCATTAACATTTGAGTTACTTACCTTTTTAACTGCATCTGCATAGGTAACTTTTTCTTTGACACGTATATTTTGTACCTGTACTGCTCTTTTATGAGCTTCACATCCTTTAAATGCAGCACTGTGTTCCCCACCACAGTTACAGCACCTTAACTTAGTTCCTTCAGAACATTTCCCATATTCATGCTCCCCTCCACACTTGGAACACCTGGCCTTAGCTCTGCAAGCAGCAGCAATATGTCCGAACCTCTGACATTTGTAACACCTGGTTGGTGGAGGAATGTATTGCCTAACTGTATAGCTGACAAACCCAATCATCATTTTTTCAGGTAATCTATCTTCTTCTAGTACTAACATAACTGATTTACTAGGACTTTTAACTCCTTCTCTTGTAGCAAACAGACGTTTCACTTTAATCACTCGAGCTCCTTTTATATTACCTTTAATCTCTTCCTCCGTCAAATCAGTTGATACTCCATATATTACTCCCATTACTTTTCCTCTTTCCTGCCATATTTGCGGCTTGATTGTTTTTCCCAACAACGTCTTGCTTCTCATTAGTCCCTGCACCTGATCTCTATCTCTGCATAATACCAATAGATTGCCATCTCTTAGCGTTTTGACTGTATTCACTTCACCTACTATTTTATATATTGCCTCACTTATCTTTAACGGATTCAATGCACATGGGTTCTGGAATCTAAGAATCACTTTCATTTCATTTGTATTTTCCTCTCTTTTTTCTTCATCAGATTCAAAGCCTTTCCTTTTCTTATTTCCTCGACTCACTGTTTGCCAGTTTCCTGTTTTACCACTTCTATTACAATAGTCACTACTCAAACTACAATTATCCGAGTCATCTAATTCTTCGCATTCTTCCATCTTACTTCCTTATTTAAAGTTATCTACAACTAACTCCAAATTACACCTCCGTCACTTTAACTTCAACAAAACAAATTTTTGCTCCCCCAGCGTCTGCCGCTAACAGCCTCTCTCACTGTAGACCACGACCTCTTATCAAATGAATGATTTAGTTTTAACTTTTTAAATGCTTTATTCCTAACTTCGTCTTTCACTCTGTTGTTGACGTTTAACAGGCCGGAAACCTGCGCCTCCCTGTCATGTAATCTGATTGGCTGCTGCATCATCACGTGATTCCTTCATAAACCGGAGAGCTCCACCTGCAGACGGGAATGGGTACTTCTTCTGGGTTCTCCAAATAATGTTTATTATGAGCCCATACACTCACCGGCCACTTTATTAGGTACACCTGTCCAACTGCTCATTAACACTTAATTTCTAAGCAGCCAATCACATGACGGCAACTCAGTGCATTTAGGCATGTAGACATGGTCAAGACAATCTCCTGCAGTTCAAACCGAGCTTCAGTATGGGGAAGAAAGGTGATTTGAGTGACTTTGAACGTGGCATGATTGTTGGTGCCAGAAGGGCTGGTCTGAGTATTTCAGAAACTGCTGATCTACTGGGATTTTCACGCACAACGATCTCTAGGGTTTACAGAGAATGGTCTGAAAAAGAAAAAACATCCAGTGAGCGGCAGTTCTGTGGGCGGAAATGCCTTGTTGTTGCCAGAGGTCAGAGGAGAATGGCCAGACTGGTTCGAGCTGATAGAAGGGCAACAGTGACTCAAATAACCACCCGTTACAACCAAGGTGGGCAGAAGAGCATCTCTGAACGCACAGTACGTCGAACTTTGAGGCAGATGGGCTACAGCAGCAGAAGATCAGACCGGGTGCCACTCCTTTTAGCTAAGAACAGGAAACTGAGGATACAATTTGCATAAGGTCATCGAAATTGGACAATAGAAGATTGGAAAAACGTTGCCTGGTCTGTTGAGTCTCGATTTCTGCTGCGACATTCGGATGGTAGGGTCAGAATTTGGCGTCTACAACATGAAAGCATGGATCCATTCTGCCTTGTATCAACGGTTCAGGCTGGTGGTGGTGGTGTCATGGTGTGGGGTATATTTTCTTGGCACTCTTTGGGCCCCTTGGTACCAATTGAGCATCGTTACAACGCCACAGCCTACCTGAGTATTGTTGCTGACCATGTCCATCCCTTTATGACCACAATGTACCCAACTTCTGATGGCTACTTTCAGCAGGATAATGCGCCATGTCATAAAGCTGGAATCATCTCAGACTGGTTTCTTGAACATGACAATGTGTTCACTGTACTCAAATGGCCTCCACAGTCACCAGATCTCAATCCAATAGAGCATCTTTGGGATGTGGTGGAACGGGAGATTCGCATCATGGATGTGCAGCCGACAAATCTGCGGCAACTGTGTGATGCCATCATGTCAATATGAACCAAACTCCCTGAGGAATGCTTCCAGCACCTTGTTGAATCTATGCCACCAAGAATTGAGACAGTTCTGAAGGCAAAAGTGGGTCCAACCAGTTACTATCATGGGGTACCTAATAAAGTGGCCGGTGAGTGTATAATGTAACTATAAGCTGAAAAAAAGTCATAACTGTCAACAATGAATCTGTAAAAAATTAGGATAATTATTCAAAGTCCCTTTCCTCTTCCATATGCAGCTTGCTAATCAAAACAAAATAATAAAATAGAATGGAATAGATAGAATAGAAAATCCCTATATTGTCCCACAATGGGGAAATTCTGGTGTTTACTGCAGCAAAAGGATTCTAGAAAAAATCGTCACTATATATATATATATATATATATATATATATATATATATATATATATATATATATATATATATATATATATATATGGATGCACTGTATATACTGTATCCCATTGGCACCTTCTTCTTCGTTTTGACTATTGAGCCGACGTATGGAGTAAATTTTCTCCACTGTGAGCTCAATAAAGCCAATCAATAAATCAGTCAATCAATTATTTTAGATAGAAAGAATGTTATTTAAGATATCTGGAAGTAAAAGTCCTATACACATGAATGAAAACGTGACGTCATTTGTACTAGTAAGAATCACATTTCAGATATCTGAAATGTTTATTTTCAGACAGGAAGAATGTTATTTTAGATATCTAATATTGAGTCTAATAAATGTCAAAACGGCCTGCCATATATGGCTAGGAGTTTGGGGAGGAGGGGAATTATCTTGACATGGCGGAGACGGCGCGTCTGACAGGGAGGAGCTTTAATAATAAACTTGTTCTGTTGTCTGCAGTGATATCATAACCCCGCAGCATGAAGGTGCGCTCATGTGACAGCTGCTCATCCTCGTCCTCTGGCAGAACTCAGGTCAGTAAGGATGCAGCCCAGTCTTCCTCTTTGATTCCCTGTTATTTATCATCTGCTGCTCGCTGTCGTTTGCTTCTGCCATAGCTGCTCGCTAGATCCCTCTGCGTTATGTCGCCTGAAAAGCTTCCTTCCTTCACAACGATGATGTTAACCCCAGCATTTACAGGAAGCAACTTCTTGCATGATCTTGCTTCTGAATTATGGAAGGAAATTACTAAGCAAACTGAGGTTCTCTTTAACGTCTCTTGCAAATAAACCAGCAGACAGTGAGATCAGCTGGAATACATTTCAGGGCTGTAATATAATGTCATTACATTGTTGTTATTGCTGCATATAAGCCTGGGTTTCATCTGTATTATTTGCTAAATGTGATGATCAGACATAATATTAGGACTACCTGCTTATTACCTACAAGTTGGTCCTCCTTTTGCTGTCAAAACAACCTGGACCAATCCAAGCATCATCCTTACGCCTTGACTGGCTGCAGCACATCCCACAGATTCTACAGAACTGAGATCTGGGAATCAGGAGGCCAAGTCAGCATCTTAAAGTCATAATTGATCTCCACCGATTGTTGCTGAGGCTGTTAGATTTTAGGTGTTTGTATGAAAACTACATGGTGTGCAGCTGTGCTTGTGGAGTATAGAAACTTTTACATTAATTGGCAGAAACTAAGGAACATTAGCAGAAGATGGCCAAAAGCATCACCTCCTCTCAGAGGCATAGCCAGAAATTTTTAATAAGGGTGGCCAGGCAATAACAAATGTAAACTGAGGGAGGGCAGAAACTAGATAGGCACAAAAACCTAAGGGTCAGTCTAAACTGTTCCAAATGGAAAATTAAAGAGAAAAACATCCATATTTTCTAAATAAAGACAAGCTATATTTTCCTACAGCCTTTGCTAACAAATAGAGGAATATATATTTAAATATCCGTGCTTTCTACATAAAAGGCATAGGTTTATAGGTTTTGGGCAAACATCTCTTCCGTCGGCATTACTTACCTACTTTTATCAGTGTTATTCTGCATAAAATTGATATTTACAAGTACTAATATCTACATAAATTGATGATTTAACAAGTTTTTATTTTTCATACTGTAGACTCCCAGATGACTTGCAAAGACACATCATTTTTGTCTTTACCCCATAAAACACAAAATCTATTTCTGAAAAGAGTATGAATTCTGTATTTCTTATCTTTAATGTTAGTATATCGATGTGCAGAATTAACCACGGTGTTTTTTGTTGTCAATTAATTGTTAAAATATGAAAAATTTAAATGCTTAGCCACCATCTGTATTAAAGGGAAATAAATGGTAGGGGTGGCTAATGATTGGCTAAGGAGGCCATGGCCACCCCTGCCCCCCCATCTAGCTCCGCCCCTGCCTCCTCTGGGATTACTTTACTTCTGTAGCACAGTTAGGCGAAATATTCCTGTGATCCATCAAAACTTCTTCCATCCCTCTTTGCAGCGATTAACAGACAATATAGTTTTCCTCTTAGATCGGATCTGACATCTTTCCAACCATGACCCTAAATACTTTTACTTTACAGTTATTGCAGCTCTTAACAGATCCGCCTTTAATAAAAAAAAATTCCTTTTCTTATTAATTCTAACTATTTAGACTACACCCTCTCCCTCCCCCATTCAGGACCTACAAGCTACACCAGCGTAGCATCTCCAGAACTTTTGCGTTACATTAATGCACAGTCTACTGTGTATAAAGTATATAGCTATGTGGAACTGCTTCCGGTTGATCGCAAAGCTGTATGTTCATAAAAGTAGCTTGAGTCAGAGAAAAAGCTAGAGAATGGGGGGAAAAAGGCACATTTCTGTCATGATCTGGCCTGTTTGCTCCTCCTTAATTAGTAATTCCTTTCACCTGTCGTTTTCCCTCCCTGCCTCAATTATAATTTATTCCTCTCACCTGTTTCCTCTTGGTTATATTCAGTTCAGCCTGAGCATTCAGTGCCAGATCATTATTTGTTTTCTGTGAGTCTGTCTGTTCAGTTTTATTTCATGGTTCATGTCCTGGATCCTGGCGGCCAGTGGAAAGAGGTTTTTATGTTTGTCTCATCTCCTGATTGTCCACAGTTCCTCCCCGCGGAGTCCTCTGGGTTTTTGGCTCTATATTTGGGGAGGTTCAGTTTTTATCTCAGTAAGCCTGGCTCCGGGGAGGAGACCAGTTTAAAGTCCTGCATCAAGTTCTGGTTCCACGTCCTGTCTCAGCTACCCTCTTCCACTGAGCCTGCTCAGCTGCACCTGATCCGTTCTGCTCCTGTGCGTGACCACCTGGTCATGCTTTCGGAGCCTGTCAGACTCTGAACCCGCCTGGGAGCTCTATGATACCTGGAAGTCTGGATCCTGCCACCTGTTCTGTTCCTGCCCGATCTGGATCCTGTTCCTGTCTGTTCTTAATCCCTGACCAGGATCGGCTTCCAGCATGTCCTCTAGGACTGCAGCACTTGGGGACATTCTTGGACTGGACTGTTAAACCAGAGTGTCTGTGATTGGGCGGTGCCCTGCTCCCCATCCTGCAGTGTCCGCGAGCCACAGCTCCACTTTAGTTTTTGTTTTATTTAATAAACTTTTTGAACTTTCCTACTGATTGTCTCTCCTTGAATACTGGGTCCATCTGTCCGCGTTCATGACAATTTCAACAAAAGTGGCTGGAAAACGAGGAACTTGGGACATGGCTGCAGCCTGTCGACAGGTGCCTTTTGGTGAAATTAAAATGATTTCTAAGAGCATTAAAAAGCATCAAATTTGAGTTATTCATTCCTGTATAAACCCTTTATATGTATTTTGTCTGTACCCTCAACACAAAGTTCCTTGTAAGTGCAAACCTACTTGGCAATAAACTTGATTCTGATACAAATGTTAAAGGGATCAGGGTCAGTGTTCATAATATTATCAGTGCATGTTGCAGATCGATTCTAGTATTGTAGTAAATATCGATAAATTTATTTTTTTTAAAAGCACTAAAAGTTTGCAGAATTAATTTTAATTTAGCCACACTGGCGCTTTTCATCAGATACGCTTCCAGGACATCATAAAACATTCATGTTGTGCTTTTTTTTTTTTTTTACTTGCTAATGGCCTCTGGATGGCTGACCTGCTTTATAACCAAGAGGAGCTTAATGTCACAAAAACATTTTCTCTTCATATTTTCTGGCAGCGACAGTAATTCATATCAGATCTTGGAAGATTTTGTTTTTCAATAACATTTTGTCATCTGATCCTGCGGCGTTTCTCCAATTTTCCATCTTTCCTCCATAAGAGCTCACTCTGGGCATGACATCTTACTTTTTAGCCTACTACGTGTTGTCAGAGCAGTTCTTTTCACACAATTTATTGATTTTATTTTTCAAGATTTGAAGCAAAAAAGTAAGACAATAAGTATTATATAAAGGGAAGCACTTTGACAGCACAGTAGCTTGCAGCCTTGATGCCTGTATTTGCCGCTCATATTGACTGTGAGAACAGGCCTACATACTAATGACATGGAATGATTGACAGTTTAGCTGAATTGAAAGGCTGACTCCATTATGCTGATGAGCGTCTGGCTCATTTTCTCCCCATGGGTCACATGACTGCAGGTGCATTAAGCTGCCTGCTAAAAGCATGTAAAATTAACACTATTTGTCTTCTGCAGGTGCAGTAACCGGGGCTAAATGGCGGGCCTGGGGAGCAAAAGGAGGAAGAACGCCAGCTGATTCCCCTCTATACGTCCACAGCCTGCTGCCTGCATCCAAGCAGAAAACAGAGATGGCTCAATCCATCCGAAGGCCGGAGAGTTTAGGAGGCGTGAACCTCAAACCCCAGGGGGAAAAGACCAGAACTGGCTACTTCTGCAACGTGAAGAACAGGTCAGGCCTCAAATATGCAGATATGTTAAAGAATAAAGACATTCTGTAGAGGTGATTGAAATGGTCCTAGATTTACATATACAACATTTCAGGCTTTAATGCTAATGTATGTTTTCAAATGCACATTTCCATCATCGGTTTGTGAAGGACTCCATGACAGCATCATGTGGGTGAATGTAGCCCCATCTTGCCAGGAACTCTGGGAAAACTCCTACTCCACTATAAATAGCTCAGTGCAGACTGAATGCTAGACTGTTCAGTAATTCACACTTTAATTTTCCAAATACTTGAAGCTGTGTCTAGAAATAAAGTTTTCTGAAAGAGCTGATTGAATAGTTTAGAGTGAAGCTGAGCTAAAAATGCTTCACATAAAATTAAAGGGAAAAAAAGGTTAAGAATAAAAAAAAATCAGATACTAAATCATCTTTTATTGAAGAGATGCAGTAACCCATAAGATATGAGTTTCATTTAAAGAAACCGACCATAAAGGTTAACGTTGGCCTCGTTTGTTTAGTTCTGGGACCTAGACCTACCGTATGTTGGCATAGTTTATACCTGACAGGTGAGCCTTATTCCAAACTATTGTTATTTATAAAATATTTGATTTTGAAATATGTCAATTTTTATTGGGATGCACTGCAGTTCAAAGACTTGTGTGATACAAGCAACATTACTGTACTTGTTCCTGGCAGGACTCTGGCACACAGCCCATTGCAAAAGTAAACTAAGCTACTGCTTAGGGCCCCAGGGTTACTAAGGGGGCCCCTTGGCTCCCAAGAACAGTCAATTGTTTGGGGGGGTTTTCCGCTTATAATGGTTTCTATATAAATATGATAAAAGAAATAGAGAATTACAAGATAAAACTGTAAATTTTTATATTAACATGTTGCTATCTTGTAGAAATCATTACTTATAGATAAAAGATTAACACACAGATTCTGAAGGAGCGATATGAACTTCTCTAATAAGAGTGCACTGGCTTAAAAAAAAAAGTCTACAAAAAACAACCTTCCAGACATCCTAAAACAGAGATTACCTCATGTTTAATTGCCTTGCTCAAAATGAGATCTGAGTTCTACTTAAATCTTTGGTTGGCTCTGCAGATGGCCTGCATTCTCCCTGTTAATGTTGCATCTGCATAGTGGAGCTTTTTCCAAGTCAAAATTAAGAAGAAAAATCTTCCATGGTAAAAGAATGATGGAGTGAGCGTGCAGTGACTGATAGCCAACCAATCAGTCCTCTTTCTATAATATCATCAGTGACTTTGCTAACAGTAAAGTTGGGATGCAAAGGTTCTAAAAAGTGAGAGGAAAACTGAGGAAGAACAATCTAGCATAAAAAGGTGAGTAATGGTAGCTGGTATTTTAAAATATAACTTTAGTTAAAATATTACTTTAGAGATAGTTTCAAGGTGTTGCTTTATTGTATATCTCGTACCATGTCTTTTGGTTGTGCTGTTCTTTTTTCATCTCGTTACAGGTGATGAAGCAGACTGAAAATGTTTTGTCATTGTCTCCTTTCTATCTCTTCTTTCTTTCATCTTTTCTCTTTTTTTCTTTCTTTTTTCCTTTTCTTCTTCTGTTTTTCTGCTCTATTTACATTGCAGTGTCCATATAAACTGTAAAACTCCCTGCATAATTATAATAAAGAAATTTATATGCATGAAACAAGTGGAGCAGTATAGCAATTGCCATACTGTTACACTTGTGAAAGTAAAATCTGTTGGGCTCTTTTTGGCATCAAGACAATTATTCTTATTGCCACATTGCCAGACAGGACACTGTTAAAAAAATAAAATAAAACAAATATAACTTTTTAAAGCTATATTTCATTTACTACCTGGTTTCCAGTAACTAATGCCATTATTTTGTAACATTCATAATATTTCATTCTTTAATTTTATTATGTCTGTTTTTGTGCAGTTTGGATCATTATTTCTATTTAACAAAGTAATTTTTATTTGTTTGTTGTTCTTGCACTGCAGGTTATTTTTGCACATTTGCTGCTGCTGCAGCTTGAACCAAAAAGTATAAAGCACATGACACTTTTATGTAAATAAACTGCATGCTAATTGATTCTATTACTTTTAGTAACACCAGGTGATGCTTACAAATAGCAGACTGCAAACAACGCCTCCAGAGTTGCAATGAGTTTATTGTGGGTGTGTGAATGATTGGATCTTTGGAGTGTTGGTTTCAGAAATGGGTATTATTTGCAAAAATAAAGGGCTCTAAAATCAAACATTTTGCATAGGGACCTATGGAAGCTTGGACCGGCCCTGCTCTGACAGCAGGATTTGGGTGGGCGGCACATAAATAAGCACCAATAAATTAGTATATAGCTTTTTTTCCCTTCTTTTTCCCCAATTGTAGTCAACTAATAAAGAAGACTTTGACCTTGCATTTCAGGGGTATTTTTCTGCAATAGACCGGAGGAAAGTCTGACCCGTTGAGAACACAGTGACTGTATTGGTTGAATAAAGCTGTTGAATAAAAGTAGCTCTAGAATTGAGCCTTGGAGAACCCCAGTGCTGATATCCATTTCGTCATCAATCAGTGCATCACAAACATCAGTAAAACCACCACAGACTTTTTAGATGTATCTATGTTGAGATGTGTGACATTCAGAAATGTGAATGCAGCTAAGGTTGTGTGAATGCTCCTAAAAGTGCAGAACTCAGTTTTAAGTTAGAGTGCCATTATTTCTTTTGTTGAGCACAGAGCGAGCTTATAGAGTAAAACAACTTTGACAAAGGAAGTCATTCAGTGCCTATGGATGGGTTCAGGCCCATTTCAATGGCCTAGTGGGTTAGAGCAGTGTGCTCCGATTGCTCCCTGGGCGCTGCACAATGGCAGCCCACTGCACCAAAAGGGGATGCGTTAAATGCAGAGGTAAATCTCCAATGGGAGATCAATAAGGTTCAGTTATTATTAGGTCTGTAGTAGGGATGGAACGGTTTATGAAAACCGTCCGAACCGTTCGGTTCGACTGTCTCGGTTCGATTCGCGTGTGTTTCGTTCGGTTCATGCGCTGCTCCTTTTTCTCATAGGCGAAGTGTTTACACTCCAGAGCAGAAGGTGGCGGTACTGCGACCAAAGCCAACCACCAGTAGTAAACAAGAAGAAGAAGAAGCGAAGCAGCGTAGCCGGGTGTAGCAGAAAAAAATCTGTAGTTGTGGAGAATTGTGTGGGAATGGCGAGTGGGAAAGAACAGGAGTTGGAAGACGCGCAAGCAGCACTTTATAGGTCTGCTGTATGGGACCACTTTGCATTTAGAGTGACCTACGATGACGGCGGAAAGAAAGTTGTGGATAAAAGTGCAACAATGTGCAAGCAATGTGCAACACGTTTTGTTTATGCTAACAGCAACATGACCAACATGTCATGCTAACCCCGAAATCCCACATACTCCGTCAGCGCTCCGCCCCGCTGCGCTCCAGACCGCCTGCACAAAGCAAAGCCTACAGCCTCCGCTGTGGCTCCCGTCCCCTCCGCTCTGAGTCCCTTGGAGATGGTAGAGAGCATGCGCGAAATGATTAAATTCAAAGCAGCAAAACATGAGGAAATGATCCAGGGTTTCCGCGGATCATTAAAAATAATTACAATTCACAAATTTGTTTTGATTTTTTTCATTAATTTCATTAATTTTTATGGGATTTCGGGGTACACTGGAAAAAGGATCTAAAAATAAGTAGAAATGCCTTAAATTAAGTGTATTTACGCTTAATTTGAGTAGGTAAATGAGATAGTTTGCCAATGGAATGAGTATTTTTGCTCTTAAAATTAGAAAATTAGATAAAATGCACCTGAAATAAGACAATGCAATTGTGTTTTCTTATTGTAAGTGTAAATTGTCTTGTTCCTTGGCAAAATCTCTCTTTTATCTACTGAATCCAAGAACAAATACACTTATTTTAAGAAAAAAAAAACTTATCTAAATTTCGATTTTTTTCCAGTGTAACAATCAACATATACCGAACCGAACTGAAAATCGTAACCACGAAACCGTGAACCGAACCGAACCGTGGATTTTGTGAACCGTTCCACCCCTAGTCTGTAGGGTAGAGGCAGAGAAACGATTTCAAGTGGGCCTTTTCCATTTCTTACAACATCTTTGAACATTGCTTGACTCTATGCTCAAAGTTCGCTTCATTGCTCCAATAAAGCCTTTTACTTAGTTCAACAGGTTTGTCGGGATTTTTTCCCCTCGTGACCCTTTCATGATGACATGTAGCTGCAAGTCATGTCTGCTTTTTGAACAGTCTACACGCCTCTGCAGAAATACCCTGAATATTTTTTTCTCTGTTAGCCGTGGACTAAGATTCAGCTCAACAGCAGTGCTGCATGCCGTGCATTCTCTTTCTTTCTGAACTCAAATTGATCTCGACAGTTCACATGTCCCGTTTCAACCACAGACAATGGCATTTTCGGCAACTAAATAGATAGACAGCCACCAAGTGGGCTTGCATCGATTAAAGCTGCAGTCTGTAACATTGAGGAGAGAGCAGACTTCGACTGAAAATTTGAAGAAAAACAGGTTTCACGCCACTCCCCCACCCTCTCTGCTTCACTCATGCCCCACCTCCAAGCTCCACCCCTCTCACAGCATCTGCGCGGCTACCGCATGCGACAAGAAGGGGGGGGGGGGGATGCGGGATTCAGCGTGTGTGAGCTGTGATTGACACTCCATCAGACGCTCCTCTGGCTGTGATTGGTTGTTTTGACTCGTCCCGAATTATTCTTTCCAGATTGAAATACAGGCAGTAGGCGGGACCAATTGAAGCAGTTTTTTTCACAGGTTACATATCACATGTACTGCTGTCTGGGCATAGGGACAGTTTTAGCCAATATGACAAAAAAGTGATTTTTAAAAACTTACAAACTTCAGCTTTAATCAGCCTTGCAAATCAAGAAAGGGAAATCTTGCCATTCTGCCATGGAGATAATCATCTCTCTAACTAGAGCTGTGAATCTCTGCAGCTCCTTCAGAGTTCCCAAGGCCTCGAGCTACTCTGATCTATTCTCCACTGGTTTAGAAAGACCTCCTTGTCTTGGTAGGTCAGTAGTTGGCAGGCCCCACTGAAGAATAAAACAACCATTGAACCATCAAACTAGTGAAACTCAACTAAACTGAGCTTCTATGGACACAAAAAGAAGTCATAGAAAATGGTTGAAAACCGTTATCAATAAAATCATGCACTGATATCACAGTTGTGCATGGATTTTATATTTCAGAACCATAGTTTATCTTGAAGAGTATGGGATTATGTCAAATCTGCTTTTTTATCTGTTAACTATATATAAGATAATAACAGTATATTTTATCAAAAATGTGTTCAGAAATCAATAAACTTTAGTTAAATGGTTCTTTGCCTTCTGTGGTTGTGCTAATAGCTTACAGACATGAGGGGACTCATATTAAAGGACTCTTTGGTCAAATATTGGTAAACAATTATGAGCACATAAAGAAACATGCTAACATGACGACTGGAGACAGGAATGGATGCAGTGGATGGCCGGGACGTCCTACATGTCCTGTCACACCCTATGCGCTCCACGACGCATTGCTCGCAATCGCTTTTCAGCCCATTGATCACGAGAAGTAGTTCCTTCGCGCTGTCTGCCAAATCCAGACTTCACACACCGGGTGGACAATCCCCTAACAGTATACTCGCAAGATAGTCACACTCACACCTAAGGAGAATTTTAGAGAAGCTAATTAACCTAACAGTCATGTTTTTG
The DNA here is from genome assembly GCF_016077235.1 of Cyprinodon tularosa. Lineage (NCBI taxonomy): Eukaryota > Metazoa > Chordata > Actinopteri > Cyprinodontiformes > Cyprinodontidae > Cyprinodon > Cyprinodon tularosa. Next base: position 990,170 of record NW_024039340.1, on the reverse strand, counting down.
GGCTGTGGGAGGAAGCCGGAGTACCCGGAGAGAACCCATGCATGCTCAGGGAGAACATGGCAGAAAGACCCCAGGCTGGGAATCAAACCCAGAATCTTCTTGCTGCAAGGCAGCAGTGCTACCCACTGCGCCACTGAGCAGCCGCAATTTAATATTAATGTTATATTAGTGTCGAAAACCCTAATGAAATAAAGTGTTTTTTTTTGTTTCATAAACAACAGCTTAAAACATGTCAGCATTGGATATCATGCGGTCACTATTAGCTGCCATTGGCTTCTTGTAAACTTGCTGTACTCAACAGTGTGACAAATGAAAGTTGCCTGTAAACTTAAAGAGAAATCTTGCAGAACTTTCTTTTTTTGCAACAATAATTAGCCAACTGGTCCACTTCACTTTGACTCACATTATATAAACCGTAATGGATTACATTGAAAATGAAGTGAATAATGGTTAGAGAGAATAAATGCGTTTATTTTCTTTCTGTTTTATCACTCGTCTGTCCCAGAAATGCGATTCCTGTCCTACCTCCAGCATATTCGTCGGCTTTTGATTTGTAAATTATTGTTGCCATTTTAAGATTAATGTTTGCATTTCGTTGTAACTGCAGAGTATATAGTGCATAATCTAAAGATTGACACAACTAAAATGCAGGCAAACACAGTGCATCATATTTCACTAGACAATGACGTGAGGCAGCTCTGGGGGATGTTTAATGCTATTTTAGAAGTTAACTTTAAACTCATCACAATGTTCTTTTGGCCTTTTTCTGCTGTGTCCCTCAGTCTTCATCTTGCTTTTTCTTTTGTTCACTACATTTTCTTCTCAAACTTCTTGGGCTTTTTCACAGACCAACTTCATTTACAGTTAGATTGAAATACACACAGGTAGAGTCTATATGTGGGGTATGTAACACCTGAAGGCACTCGGGTGGATTTGAAAAGGGGGTTTTTCTTTTAAAAAGGAGCTTGTCTCACATTTCAGATTTTCTTTTATGAAACGTTTTAAAAGCCGTGTATCATTTGCCTTTCTCTTCACAATTGTCTACTGTGTCTTGCTTTATCTGATACAATCTCAGTAAACTACATTGAACTTTGCAGTTTTGTAAAAACTGTGGGAAAATAAAGGTGTTGATACTTTTGTAAAGCATCATATACCATTGTCCCATACCTGTTAAAGTTCAATTACTCCATTTTCTTGGACTGGAAGATCTATTTTTAACCTTTTCTACATTTGAATTCATTTGAACTATTTTCATAACATCATAGTTTATTTTTTAGACTTTCATTTATCATCATAGGATTGTTGTGTCCGTTAAACTACAAAATTAATTGCAAAGTTTTTTACCTATCCAATTCATCTCCTTTATGAAATACACACAGCAACAGACAACATGGTTCTGCTGTAGGTTTATCTTTAATTCTCAAAAGTTATGTTCTGTTCTATGGGAGAGGATTAGGGCCACTGCAAAATAAAAAAAAAGTTAACTGATTTTTAAATATTATTTCAGATTAATATGGGAAAAAATTCAGAGTTCTGAGATTAAAGTCGAAATTATGTGATTAATGTAAGAATTCTGACTCTTTTCTCATATTAAACTGAAATACTATTTAAAAATCAGTTAACTTCTTATTTTTTTCAGTGGCCCTAATCCTCTTCCGTAATGTTCCCATCAAATCAGAACAGTAAATAAGGCTTTAAACTCCACACACCTTAAAAGTCATCAGAAACAGAACAAAGCAAAGTATTTGTTGTGCAAATTTGCACAGTGAGAGTTTAGCTACACAAACAGTGTGGTATTTTTTTGCAGCTGTAACTAATCTGTCTGCATCTGCATGTTTCAGGTTAGGCTCCAAGCTGCCTGCTGGTGTGTCTCAGCCTCCTCGCTTTGCGAAGCCACCCTGGGAGACCCAACCTCAGTCCCAAATGATGTCGAATACCGCAGCCAGTGGACAGAGCAAGAACGAGCCCGTCGTGAGGCGACCTCTCGACCACATCCCCCACATCAGAAACCCTAAGCTGCGGCAATACTACCTGCAAGGTGCTCCTGTGGTTTGAGGGATGCATGCTTTCATCCTGCAGCATAGCAATGGTTCTGGAAGGACCCACAGTTTGCATGCTATTTAAACCTGGGTTGTGTTTTAAATATTGTTTTGAATCCAGAGAAACTTTGAGCTTGTGATGTTTGCACCTGGCCCTTAATGAAGACTGAATCAAAAGTGAAACAAACAGGTTTTCTTTACTTCACAGGGACCGCATGGGAGCTAAGCAACACTGCAGTGACTGTGGAGGAACCACTAGATGGCAGCTCATCCAGCACTGTGAGTCACTTTTATTACAACCAGTCTAAAGTTAAAGGAGCCCCCTATGGAAACAGATTAGCAAACTGATAACTGGGAAATTATTGCTCCATTTATGTAACACCTTTATTTGGTTGCTAGGAAAGGGACTTTTGGTTTTGGAATGTGTCTTGAGTTTTATGGGACATGTTAGGGTGGCACAGGTGGTGTCCAAGGTTCAGAGTCACGTCGGGCTTCAGAGCAGCTTGGGTTGCTCTCTGACACCATGGGGACACAGAGCCTGTTTGAGAACCTCTGCAGTAAATACAGCCGAAGGAGCGCATTTTCAGACTTTAACTCCAAGGTACCCATCAGTTTCCTTTTTAAATGGACTAGTCTTATATATAGCAATTGAAAAATGTTGATGTTTTGTCTGGTGTAATTTTAATCTTTGTAAATGTAAAAAAATAGGATTAATGTTATTAGAGACTGCTTTTTGTTGTGTCAAACTTTACCATGATAATTTTTTTGTTGCCCTTTCTCAATGCAGCTTTACTGTTGTGCCTATAACGTCTAACATGCTGTGATGGATGAAACAGGCTGTCTTTCATTCACAGTGAAATGGTTTTGGAGAATAGTTTGCAAGCTTTTTGCACTGCTTATTAATGTTGTATTAGTAAACACAGGCCAAACAATGTCAAACGTGGCTATTCAATGAATGCAGTTGTGTCAGATCACATATGACACACCCATGTAAGCAGGACGGTGATTTTCCATGCATACAGAACTATTTTAATCTTTGCAGAAAACACATGTATTTTTTTCAAATATGTTTTCAAATAAGTTAAACAGAACCAACATGTTGCAACTTTCAGAGTATTGACAGATTCACAGACAATAGTACATAATTTGGAAGTGAAGCGTTGATTTAATTACATTTTTACAATTAAATTGATGTGCGCTTCTATTTATCTTCCCGTATCTCAGTACAGCTGATGGTCTATTGGTTCACAAATCTACCCGTTATATTTATTCAAGGATAAAGGTTTTAATCCATAAGTCTTTGCAAAATTACTGCATGTAGCTGCATGTGGTTGAATTTGGATTGAACTTTGACTAGGCCATTCTAACACATGTATATCATGGTGAACCTTCACCCCAGTCCTCTGCAGCCTCTAATAGGGTTTGTTTCAGTTTTTATTTTAGATTTAAATTAATCCAATGGTGTGAAAGAGTGTAGACACTTTATGTAAGTCCTTTAAATTCTGATTTAAATTACCTTCTCCTCTCACCATGGCAGCTTTCCTCCATGTTTGCTGTGTGATCTGAATTGCTATTGACATAATGTCAACAGGTGCTTTTATGGCTTTCTTCTCAGCACGCTTCCATAAAGACCAGATTTGTGAAGTGGATAACAAATGTTTGTCCTGTTAACAGATTCTCCCACCTGACCTGTAAATCTCCGCTGCTCCTCCATAGTTACCATGGGCCGCTCTGCTTTTTATAATTGAAAGTTGAAATTTTCATTGTTTTTTATTTTCTATTTAGTTTTGACTTCTGATTTTCAGTTCTATTTTAGTTTTCCTTTGTTTTTACCATTTGTTAGCTAGTTGTTTTGTTTTTTTTGTTTTGGAAATGCCCAGTTTCATTTGAGTTGTTAATATTTTCAGTTATAGTTTTGGTCTTATATGCAATACAACTTACATAATGGTGACAAGACTGCCATACCTGCCATCTGCTGGCGTCATGTGGTAGTGAAAACAACAAAATGAAGAGAATCTAGACTTTGTAAACTCTTACAAAGTTTCGGTTTGTTTTCGTCTTTTACAAGGTGTAGTTTTAATTTTTATTTCAGTTAACAAAAATGTTAATTATAGTTTTTTATCATTAAAAAATATAGTTTTTATAGTTATAGTTATTTTTAATTCGCCAGTTTTAATAAACAGTGGTATGTAATGACTCTCACATGACTTAGCCTAAAATAAATCATTATTAAAGGCATTAACATTCGAAGCACCGTGTTTTTGTGACGGATTAGACTGAAACATCCAGATATTAATGGAAACCACAAACCTTTTGCTGTTCCTGTTCTTTTCCATGCAGGGTCTCCCCGGGGACACAGTGTTCAGCGTTTCATCACAGTTCAGCTGTAAGGATGGACCCCCGGGGGAAAAGAGCGAAACGGGCGGATCTTTATCCCATAATTCAACACGACCCAGCTCTGATACCTCCATAGTGAAGGAGGTATGAGCCATCTATAAACATGTAAAGGTTGCAGATATGTGACTCCGACAGGTTTCGGTTAATTTGTAATGCAAACTCGTCCTCCCCTCTTCTGTTTTATGACTAAGATATTCAGCAGGAAGTTGCTCTGTTATATTATTTTTCTGTATCCTTTCCTCATTCAAAGCAAACTACTAACCAACTGCATCACACTAAACATAAAATGTGAGCTACTATTTGAATGTCACGCATTTATCCAGCTTTACATTTACAGCCCTCATCCTGAGGCTCAGATGTGACTACAAACACAGAGAGGAGGGGAAATGTAGAAAGAGGAAGTGATCCCTCCTGTCTACACAGTCAATGTCAGAGCTAATATTATCATGGCTGCTTTTCTGAAGCAGCTGGTCTCAAAGAGAAAGGACGCTTCTGTCAGCGGAAAATCCTCCCGACCAGAACTGGACTCCAACGAAAGGAAGGAGGTAGATGCAGATCATTGCTGTTTGGATTCTGTCCCTGCTCAGCCTCAGTCCCCCTCACCGGAGGCAGAATATGACAAACTACTGGTAAGTGGAACAAATGCTGCATTTTCTGCAATTTTCTGGGAAGTATATTTAGTTCACAAGTTTGAAGTTTGTTGCAAAGTGTTAACCCTTCACCACATTTTTTCTAGAACTTAAAAGGAAATAAAACGCACAGTTTTGTTTTTGATCAAATGCAGCATGAGTGGATTTTTGCATCTCTACGTTTGTTTATAGCAACAGATGCACCTGTTTGAATAGTATAGATCTTTATCCTTGACCTTTAAACGGTCACTTATCATTTACTTTGTGATTTTAAAAAGAAAATAATTTAACCTAATACTGTAATGCTTTTACATTTTAGAAATCTGAGATAAACATTTAGGGAAACATGCAAACTGCTCTTAAGAGACGGTTAGAGGATATGGGAAGAAGTGCTTCACTGTGTGAGCGTGCATAAATCCCTCACATGACATCTAAAGCACTATTGGTTGCCATAAGATGTGTTTACAGGCTGGGATACCTGCCAGGGGTGAAGGTTAGATAATATGACTGCTGTAACTTTAACTGGTTCCCTTCTTCTAACTGTGGAGTAGAAAAGAAAAACAGCCATTAAAAACTAACAGATTTCCTTCCCTTCATATCTGGCTAATAACATTCCCCACATTTTGTGATACCTCAGGTCATTTTTAGCCTTTTCCAACATAAAGCAACTGAAACATGTGAAGCAGGTTAATTTAGAGATGTTTCTTAGCCTCCATTAGCGTCCTTCCTATTGTTAGTAATGGTTAAGGTAAATATGGGTCCATGTCATGCCTTGTTTATTGAACTTCCTGCTGTTTACAAAGTCAGAAATTCTGACTTGTTTTTATCATAATATATTTATCTCACATTTAATGAAGTCGTCTCTATGGAAGAGGATTAGGGCCACTGAAAAAAAAAAGTTAACTGATTTTTTTATTTTATTTCAGCATAGTATGGGAAAAAAGTCAGAATTCTGAGAAAAAGTCAGAATTCTGACTTTAATCTCACAATTCTGACTTTGATCTCAGAGTTCTACGGATTTTTTATTTTTTTTTCAGTTTAGTATGGGAAAAAAGTCAGAATTCTGAGATTAAAGTCAGAATTCTGACTTTTTTCCCATACTAAACTGAAAAAAAATTTAAAAATCTGTTAATTTTTTTTTTTTTTTCCAGTGGCCCTAATCCTCTTCCGTACGTCTCTCATTCTTTCTGAATTGGAAGAGTCCACAGAAGAAATGGGGCGCAATGTCTAGACACAATAAACACTAAACAATTAGGGTGTACAGTTAAATAAATACTTTGATTACGTTTATGTTAAAAGATGTTGGAGAAGCCAAAATTTGTTGCACCTGTGTATTAGAAAAAAAAGAAAATATGCAGAATTAACTTGCTCAATTATTTTTTAATGTTTGGATCTTTTAATTAAAAAAATATGATTTATTCAAATTTACTCCAAAGGTGCGCTAAAACATGTGGAGGACGTGGATACATGATGTTAGTCAGAGTCATGCCTTACTTTACAGAAGGAATACTCCCCAAAATGACTGATATTTCTGATCATTTTTAAGGCCTCTTAAGGGCTCGTTTTCTTGGTGCAAATATTGGATGTCATTGGCTCAGAGTACATGAGGTACATCTTTAGTCTGTGCTCAGGCTGACTTCCTACTTATTAAAACATAATTTTTACACTGCAAATATTAATCTACTGTAAAAGGTGTATGAGAAGCAAACCTTATTTTATCATACACTTTCTTCTTCCTTTAGTCCTTAATAATAACAACCCTCTTAATTTCTACCTAACTTTCGAGTCCATGCTGATCCATAAAGTGATAAAAATCAGTTTTTTCATATAAACATATGTGTACTCATTCACAAGCACCTAATAACATCTTCATTAATGCAATCATTACCCATACTCTACATGACTGCCACCAAACATATGTATATACCAATTTACAGTGTCTAAGAGAATCCATTGATGTTCATAACCCTCCTTCCATCTGTTTCAGTCTAATTCTTTAATACATTACTGAGTTTTTTTCCATGCTTTCACACTTGGGTGGATCTAGGGAGGGGGTAGGGGGTCATGGCCCCCAATCAGGTGATCTGTTGTTCCCATGTGGATCTAATTCGCCACCTCTGGAACAAGCAGTCCCCCTCTGAAGCTGCGTTCTCACCAAACCTGCTTGACCCAGCAACAAAAAAAAAAGGTTCCTGATTTATATTTGATGCTTTTCCAGATCCGCTTCTAGAGCATCAACAAAATGTCAGAGTCAGAGTCAGATGCGCATCGGGAGGAGGTACCCTCTTCTCTTTGCCCATATCTTTTAAAATGGCGGCTGAAATTGAAAGAGTGGCTCAACTTTATTTACTAAATAAAGCTAGAGAACACTGTGATCGGGCCCCTCAGCAGCGTGTCTGGATATGCTTTAGAGGCGTTCAGTTTGTGGAGAACTTCACCACCTGCTATCAGAGCTGCACCCTGAAGGAGGTCGCTTCCAGAGCTGTTTTTATCTCAACCTTCTCCCCTTTGAAAACCTTTCCCCCCCGCTTCATATAGGGACTTTCAACTGGTCCCCATATGGTAAAGTTCTCTTCTTGGAGTGTGAATTCAGTTTAAGTTAGGGTTAGTGGTAGGTATATCTTGCTAATGTTTAGGGTAAGGGTCTAGATTAGACCATATAAAACTAATGTACCGGTAAGTCAATGAAATGTCCCCATAAAGCATGAAAACACAGCTGTGTGTGTTTTGTTTTTCTTTGGGGATGATAGCTTACATCTTCATCTTTAATGACTCTGCAGTCGATGGGAGTATCAGAGTACAGGGAGTCGCTTTGTAGCATGATGAGGAAACAATCATCTGATCCTAAATGTGAACAAAACAAGGGAGATGGTTGTAGATTTCAGAAGAAACAGGAACAAGTTGAATCATCTTAACGTCATGGGACAAAATATGGATGTGGTGGAGGAGTATAAGTACCTTGGAGTTCACTTGGACAACAAACTAGACTGGAGATAAACTGTGCAGCTCTATAATAAGGAACAAAGCAGACTGGACTTCCTAAGGTAGCTTAGATCCTTCAGTGTTTGCAGCGAGATGCTACATATCTCCATCAGTCTAGTGTGGAGAGTCTGATCTTCTCCATCATCTACTAGTATAACAGCATCAGAGCAAATTACTTACAAAAACCTCAACTAGCTGACAAACAATTCCAACTCTGTTCTTCTCTAAAATCTCTGGAGATTATTTTACTAAAGAAAATCTTTATAAAATGAAGTTTTTGGAGAAGAGTGAGCATCCTCTTCCTCACGGTGGTAAAAACCAACAGAGGCTTTTCAAGATCTGGTTAAAGACGTCTACAAAAACACATCAGTAAGACTCACAACATTTTATTTCCTTTTGGGATCAACAAAGCCTTTTTCAATGAAATACAGTTGAATTAATACTTTTTTGTAGATGCTTTGCTTTGTTAAATTCTTTATTAAATCAGAACAAGGATCAATAAGATTATTTAAACAAGAATAAAGCTCAACCCTCCTCCACGATTAGTTTGTCTCTTTTTTTGGTCAACAAACTGGAATCCAGTTATTAAATGTTTTTTTTTATGGTTTCCTGTATAAATATTCATTAAATTAAAGAGGGATACCCAAGAAAAGTTTTATTTATAGAGAAACAGTCGTACAATAGAGAAAGAGCATCAATAATAATACAAAACAGAATAAAAGTGTTTAAACCAAAAGGAAGAGAGATTTTTATGCACTAAAAAAGATTTTGTAAAAACATCTTGTTTGTTTTTTTAACCATGCTACAAAATCTGGATTTTTTTTTTTTTATGCTGACAGGATGTGGAGGCGGTGCCGCTGCCAGACGGACAACTTTGCTTGTTGGCTCTGCCTCCTGAGTGCTGCCAGGGCGAGCGGCCAGAGCCCATGCTGTACCTCAAACTCTTCTGCCACCACATCACCGACGGAAAGGTGGGGATGACGATCGATGCCGCTGTGATTTCACATCTGAAAACTCGCCTCACCTCTCCGTCTCTATCAGGGTGTGGTTTCTGGCATCCTGGTGGTGACGTCCAATAAAATCTTCTTCGATCCGTCAAAGACCCATCCTCTGGTGACGGAGCACGGCTTTGAGGACTACCTCCTGTCTTTCACCGTTGACAGCCTGGCATCCATCTCCTTTTTCTCTGATAGCTCACACGTTCACTTCAACACCTCCCTGCAGAGGTCAGTGCTCTCACTGTTGCTTCTCACAAATAAGGCAAACTGATTCCAGTGACATGAAAGGTTCCCACTTTTTATTCTTTTTTTAATTACAGAAGGAAAGGAAAAACAAAGAACATTTTTCAGAAGCTCAAAATCACCAAAAGCAAAGGAGGCAGCGTCCAGGGAGAAAAGCAGGAGGAGTTGCCTCCAGCTCTGGTTTCTGCTGCTCCGTCAGTGCTGCCCAGTCCCTCACTGGGTCTAACCAAGGAGGAGGAGACGGAGAGCAGAGACATGGCTGCTGTGGAGACGGGGCTGGATAGCGGCTCTCTTGAGGTGCAGCCTGAGGACCCCTTGGGAAGTCTGACTGTCCTGAGCAGCGCTGCCACCTTCTGCTGCGGAGGTCCAGAGGCAGAGTTGCCAGACGCAGAAAAATCTGCGGGGAGTGAGACCACAGATGGTAAAATCTGTCCTACTTTTACATCTGCTGCTTTCGATCGTTCAGCTTCTTTACTAGAAGTCTGTTTGCTTTCCAGCTCCTCAGAGGCCATCGGCGGGAAGTCGAGGGAGTTTGATGTTTGTACGACTGCGGGTTCAGTCGTCTGCAGCAAGGAAGAAGAGCTCAGCTAAAACTTTATCCAGAAGGGACACCTGGCTGGCTCTGTCACAAGAAAGGTAAAAAATCCCTTTAATCTATTATCTGCATGCCTCCAAGCAGCCAAGAAGCACATAGTAACCCTGGAGGAGCTGTAGGGACCCACTGCTCGGATGAGAGAATCTGAATGAAGGAAGGAAGGAAGGAAGGAAGGAAGGAAGGAAGGAAGGAAGGAAGGAAGGAAGGAAGGAAGGAAGGAAGGAAGGAAGGAAGGAAGGAAGGAAGGAAGGAAGGAAGGAAGGAAGGAAGGAATGCGGCAACACGATAGCTATTTTGCTAAGATGAAGGTCTCCCTGAACACACCAGCCCCGCACTAAAGCATGGTGGTGACAGCATCATGCTGTGTGGAGGCACCTAATAGAGGAGACTAGATACTTTCTAAAGGGTGTAGATCAGGGATCCAAAACCTCATGAAGCTGAGAGCTACGCTATGCATGCTGAGTCATACGAAGGGCCACCGATACCGACCTATGAAAGTGTCACAGTTCACCTGAACTTCATGGATAAAAAACATTTTTTATTGTTTCTTTAAAGAATTATTCATTTTAAATCACTTTAAATGTGTTTTTGTTTTGTTTTTTAAAGAGAAACAAAATACCATTTAAGGCTCACTGCTGAATTGTTCTATTATTTGATGAGGCTCAAAGGTGCCTCATGTGATCCTTGCGGCCCCCTGGGGCCAGATAGCAGACAAGGAAGCTGAAGATGGTGGTTAAAGCAGCCTGGATCTCGTCTGCTTGATAAGCTCCACTAGTTGGACTGAATCCTTGAATTAAATCACATTGTGAGGATATTCCAGGTTGCACTGTGCCTTGCTGAAATAATAACTGAACTTTATTGAATAAACGTTGGAGAAATTTACCTCTGCATTTTACCCATCCCCCTTAGGGAGCAGTGTGGGGTTAAGGGTCTTGCTCAGGGATCCAGAGTGGCAGTCTGTGGGATTGGGGCTCAAACTCAGAACCTCGGTATTCCAAGCTCTATGCCCAAACCACTAGGCCGCCACTCCCCGGAAGGAAAAGAAAAAGAGGGTTTTGGGTTTAAATCCTGGCCTGGGTTCTTTCTGGATGGTGTTAGTATGTTCTACCTGTGTAGGTTCCCCTCAGTTTGTATTCCAAGTCCAGAAACGATGACTTTAATGTTGATTGGTCCTCCTAGCTGCCCTCAGGTGTGGGCGTGTTTGGTCGTTTGGCTCTTTGCACTGAAGTGAATGAATGATTGTTGGAACCTAATTTAAACTCAGCATTGGTGCACGTTAACAAGTGACGTTTTAACCTGCAGATTTGATTTTTTTTTTCTTTTCTGTGCTCTAAAAGCCTTCAAATAAAATAAATGATTTTAAAAAAGCAAGAAGAAGACACCTGACAATAAATCCTGTCTGAACAAAAGCCTGCCAGTTTCCACGCAGCAGTGTTGGTGCAGCTGCAGCTGTTGTTTACCATCTCAGTAATCCTGACTCGTCCTGCAGATCCGACGAGCTGCGCTCCTACCTGAAGCTTTGGCGGCCTGACCTGTGTATAATGGAGGGGGAGGAGGAGGGGGAGGCAGACCACGACGAAGAGGAGTTTGTTCTCGTCGAGGATAAAGGAGAGGAGGAAGAAGAGGATGAAGAGACGTTGCAGACACTCCGTGGCTCAGGGGACGACTGGGAGGTCAGTGTGTTCAGGAAAACAGAGAGAACAGCTGAGTCTTCAGGTGGATTGTTATACCTGGGGATTAAGATGTTGACTAATGGAGTAACAAGGAACTGATTTGGATCTTTTAATAAAGGATGTTTTTATCTTTGTAGATGGTTTTGATGGAGGAGAATAAAGAGAAATCAAGCGTGGTGATTGACAAGGAACCTGAAGGGATCATTAACGTTGTGGAGAACAGCCAAATTCTGGAGGCTTCACATGTCAGAGAGGTGAGCGACTCTCTGCCATATCAACCAATTCACTCTGCTCACATTAAATATAAAGTTTATCAGCTAAACCTGTGGAAAGGAATTGAGACGAGTAGCCAATGTTTTGTTAAAGGGTTTTATTTGATCAGGATTTTCTTTTAATTCACTTAATTATTTCTACTGTAGCCCAAAATTTATGTATTTTTTTTTTAAATTCAAATCCTTTAGTCTCTTACCTTCAAAATCAATCTGAAAGAGGATTTATTTGTTTTGCAGTGCGGGACCTTTACTGCAAATAAAAAAAATCTACCTGATTTACGTAAACGATTCAAATGCTATTTTCTAAACTTCCAAGAAATGAGACTAAATGTGTTCTCCCGGGACTGTAAATGTGTTTTTAGGCCTAACTTTGAACCAGAGTCTTATTTATTATTAGCAGAAAGCATTTAGGATAACGATCATAAAGTCTCTGAGGCGTCAGACCAGGCGGCTTCTACGGGAAACAAACGTGGACAAAAAAACAGGGATGTTTGCAGCATAATCTGTTAACTAATACATCTTCCATGTGTTTTTTAATATTTTTTTTTTATTTAACCCTACTCAATCAACAGCTTTTTTTTTTTTTACTATAGCGCCACCATGTGTCAAATAATCCTAGACCATCCGATAGACCCCTGGTTTTCAAAGTGGGGGCCGCCAGGGGGGCCGCTGGGAGATGGAGGAGGGGAAAAAAAAAAAAAAAAGGTATACATAAAATTAGTTTTTTGAATATAAATAATTAAAATATTCCTGTCTGGGTATAACTGCATTATGAAAATCATTAACATAAAGCTTACAAATAATACTTTCTGGCTGTATGTAAGACAAGAGTTTCCCACCCTGTTCTGTTTTTGCAAGGTATAAAGAGGCTCATCGTTTAAAAAAAGGTTTTTAAAATAAAGTGGTGGGCCTATGTTATTATATATTTTATGCATTTCATTGAGGAATTAAAGGTTAATAAAATATAATTGTGACTTCAGCTTTACAAAATAAATTTTTATTTTTATTCAGATGGTTTGTTCACTAATGTTTTAATTCTGTCGCTGTAGCTTACACATTAGTGTTTACGCATGTTTCATATGAGTTGAAAATGTACTGGTGTGTAGGGGGGCCTTGGCTAGCCTGACGTAGTCCTACTCAATTCTAGTCAGAATATGAGTCTGATGCTGCTCCATAGAGCTGTGATTATGGGGCGTGTTTCGAACGAACCAGGAAAAAAAATGCCTCTGCACTCAATTGGATAGACCTACAACCAATAAGAGCAACGGAGTGCGTGACGTATGTTAAGCCACGCATGGTTGTTGTCAACAAAAATCAAAGCGTGCAGTTGCACGCCTAGAATAAGAAGATGAGCCTTGATCGCGTTTCTCTGTTCCTCTTTTAAAATTAATTTGCTGTCGATATCTTCTAGAACAGACCTAATAGCAGAATCTACTCACCTCAACTCTCCAGCGGCAGCCATTGTTGTTGTCACCCAAGCTCGCTTTGGTGACATGGTTGATTACGTTACTGTTGATCATCTGTCCATCATCGTATAAAACCCGCCCTGACAATTTGATTGGCCCGCCAGATATTGTGTGAGCATACTCACGCTACTATTAAGCAATGCCAGACCGAACTTCCCGACCTCAAACGTTGTGGGCGGGACTAAGTTCGGAATAGCATCCAGGCTAGGCCTTGGCAAGCTAAAGTTTGGGAATCCCTGCGATAGATCATCCTAGGTCTGGCTTTTATTTGACACCTTTAGAAACATCCAAACGGGTGTTTCTAAAAATCATTTTAAAATTTACATTTTCACTTTTTTTTTTCTATCATTTCACGTTTTGATGCATATTTTATTTTTGTTGACCCATTCAGAAGGTTCAGGTATTTCCTGATGGACTACGACATGAAATAAATCACCAAACCTCAAACGGAGATAGTAGAGCTTCTAGTTTGTAATGATTGGAGGACAAAGTTAATAATTTAGTGCCTTCAGGACTTTTTTAAACACCAGGTGGCGCTAGTTAAACATCTACCTGTGATTTTTTTACCATGTTATTTATATCCAGGATGGCTTTTTAAAGATTTAACTCTGTTTTACCACACACCTTTCTTGGTTACTTCAGTTATAAATCTACATAGCTTTAAGTGTGCCTACTTGATTCTATTGATGTTTTTTAAGAGTGAACCGAAAACCTATTTGTTTAAGAAAACATTTTAATTCTAGTAGATTACCGGTTGTTTTATGACCATGTCTTTTGTGACTGTAAATGTATTTTTTTATTTGTTTTGTAATTTTGTGAAGCACTTTGTGACCTCTATGTCGAAATAAACATTACTTACATATCTAACTGCTGTTGTTGTAAAGCCTTAGAATAAAGGAACTAAGGTCTGGTGTTTCAGCACCAGGAGTTAGGAAAGAACAACCCTCATTGATATCGACCATTATCCTCATGTCATTATCTACTGGTCGTAAGCATTCAACCTTTTAAATGTTACACACTTTTTTACTTTGGTTTGGACTTTAAAAGGCTGTTCTTAATAAAGTTTTTATAAACTTTTTTCAAGTTCAGCATAAAATGACGTCTTTCAACACATCTTGTTCCGCTAAATAGAAATATATATATTTGCTGGCTTACAAAGTTTATTTTAACCATAAATTAAGATGTTCCACCATATGTCAGTCTGGTGAATAGCCTCTCAAAAAAGTACAATAAATGTTATAATATTAAAGTGAATACATCTAAAAGTGTTAAAGGAATACCAAAATACTTTGCTGATCTCTGTGTTTTATACGATTATATTTTTTGTCCTTTTTCTGTATCATTCCTCCTTTCTGTGTCTTTTTCTTCCAGCTGAGTCAGGAGCTTCCCCCCAGGACGGTGGGCCGCACATGGCAGCTGGCTTACAGCACGTCCCGCCACGGCGCCAGCCTCAAGTCTCTATACAGGAAACTGGGCAACACTGACTCCCCTGTGCTGATTGTCATTAAAGACGCACTGGATGAGGTAAAAGCTTTAATGTAAACTAGAAAAATACCCTGCAGCTTATTTGGATCTACTTTACTTTATCTGTGTCACAATTTATCTTCCATCAGCTTTTCGGGGCTTTCCTCTCCGAGCCTTTGAAACCCAGTGAGAAGTTTTATGGTACGGGAGAAACCTTCCTCTTCATGTTGCATCCACGTTTTAAGGTAGGAGAACTGGTAAACATCTTAAGAATGCCAATATCTGCCATGCTTATTAGATATTAGCTAAACGAATCATATTATCGTATATCTAGCACTTTGAGATTTGAAATCAAATGTAAAGTGCATTATAAATAAAATTCATTATTATTATTATTATTATTATTATTATTATTATTATTATTCCAGAGTTAAAGAAAATTGAGCAGTTTACAGTAGTCAGGATGAAAGATATCAACAATTTTATAATTTATAATGTTTCATGGAATCATTTTTGAAACATAAGCAGATTAGTTTACATCAATGAATGAATGAATGAATAGGAAGTTTTCCAGACAATTTGACAAACAGAAATAAATGAATCAACCAAATACACACAAGAGAGAGTAGTTAACATCAATTTCCACACCAAACACCAATTTCCAAACTAACTAATTCACCTGAACAAAAATAGAAACCCTCCACATATTAAACCTGCACTGCAAAAAATCTGAATCTAGATAAGTCATTTTGTCTTAAAATAAGTGCATTTGTTCTTGAATTGAGGAGGTAAAAGAGACATTTTGCCAATTGAACAAGACAATTTACACTTAAAATAAGAAAACACAATTGCATTGTCTTAGTTCAAGTGCATATTATCTAATTATCTTATTTTAAGAGTAAAATTACTCATTCCATTGTCAAACTATCTCATTTACCTACTCAAATTAAGGGTGAATACACTTAAATTAAGAAATTTTTACTTATTTCTAGATAGTTTTTTCAGTGTGTCGGTATATACAGGCAGAAAAATGACATTGATTAATGTAAATTGTCTCAAAAGGGGTATTTTCATACTCCCTCTCCCTCTAATTGCACTTAAGTTAACTTCTAAGTTAATTTAAGTGCAATTAAATTGCAATGAAATGACTTCAATTGATATCCTTTAATAAAATATCATGCAGCACATCTGACCATGGAGAAAATAAACCTACCAAGAAATGAAGGACCAACTAAACTGACCGCCTGGTTAAGGAGAGCAAATAATTAGAGGAGGGACTAGACCAATTAAAAAGTTTGACATTTAGTGTTTGTGGAAGAAGAGCAAGTAAAACCATTCCTAAAAAGAAACCATTAGAATGTAGAAGATGCAACGAACGTAAAAATAAAAATTTGCTCTGGTTGGATGAGACCAAGGTCGAACTTTTTGCTGTTTGTGAGACGCAGGCTGTGGTGAAAAACTAAACAGTGTAGTTAACATCAGCCTGAACACACTGTTCCATGATGAACAGTGTTGGGCATGTTACTTTGAATTAGTTATAGTTACTAGTTATTTCTCCCAAAAAGTAACTGAGTTAGTAACTGAGTTACTCCACAATAAAAGTAACTAGTTACTAGTAAAAGTAACTATTGCGTTACTTTTGCGAGTGTATGAAATTAATAACTGGGGATGTCAAATTCTGAAATCCTGTGTTTGGGTTGTTATAGATACTGCAACATGTAGCTATATCTATCTATCTATCTATCTATCTATCTATCTATCTATCTATCTATCTATCTATCTATCTATCCATCCATCCATCCATCCATCCATCCATCCATCCATCCATCCATCCATCCATCCATCCATCCATCCATCCATCCATCCATCCATCCATCCATCCATCCATCCATATTTCTCTCTTTCTACATATAGGCTAATGATCGTTCACGCTCTCCATAGTTCCCCTGTGGCGCGAGCACAGGACAGCTCTTGCACGCCTTTAGCGAGCATGCACATTTCCTGTCGCTTGCATGGTGAATCGTGCCGCCGCGCTGTGTGGAGATGCAGGGGAAACCGTATCTGATGGGGAAATGCAGCTCGACGTAACACCAGTATTTCCATCTGGAAAGCGCTGTTTTGCCGCTGGAGTCCTCCTCACTCTCCATCCTCCCCTCTCTCATGACGCACACGAGTCCTATCATGAAAAAAGGTTCATTGTGCGACCTGAGTAACGCGCAGTAATGGGGTGTCGGCAATTGTAACTGCGTTATAGTTACACTAAGAGTAATCATTTTGATTACTCATTACTAAAAAAAGGTAGCGGCATTAGTAACGCCATTACTTTCAACGCCGTTACTCCCATCACTGATGACGAAACATGGAGGTGGTCAGTAAGGCTCAACACTGTTCGACCTAAAACAGACCGGACCAATCAGGGAGGAGGGTCCATAATGCAACAGCACTTTTCTACAACCATAACATTCAAGATTGCAGCTGAAACACAGAGATGTTTTATTGCTGCTCTTGATTATGTCCCAAAAATGCTGTTTATATTGTTAAAATTTTAACAACCGGCTGTTACAATAGATTTTCCTTTTTTTAAAAGATGTTTTTTGCATCACATCTGTAGTTATCTGGTTGTTTCTAAACTGTTTCCACGGACTGTTAGTCGCACCTATGGAATCTGGCTCTGGCTCCTCCTTTCCAGACTAATATATCATGTAAACGCCTTAAAATAGTCTGGCGAGGCTAGGTGGTGGCAGCAGTGTGCTGTGGGGATGCTGTTCTTCAGAGACTGGAAAGATGTTGAGAGAAGCATGGAGCCGAATACAGAAGAATCCATTAGAAAACCTTACATAAGGTACAGCAGGCTTTAGACTGGGTACTGTAGAAGGCAAGGCAAGGCAAGGCAAATTTATTTGTATAGCACAATTCAGTACAAAGACAATGCAAAGTGCTTTACATGATTAAAATGTAGGAAAAAAAACGAATCAAAGCAAGTAGGGAAAAAAATAAAATAAAAAATGCAGAAAAAAAGAAGAACATTAAAAACAGCTGGACTAAAGAAAATAAAAAAGTTTAACTAATGATGTTTAACTAGAACAGTCGAAGGCGACCCTAAACAAATGTGTTTTTAGTCTTGATTTAAAGGAACTCAGGCTTTCCGCATTTTTACAGTTTTCTGGAAGTTTGTTCCAGATAAGTGGAGCATAGGAACTAAATGCTGCTTCTCCATGTTTAGTTCTGGTTCTAGGTGTGCAGAGCAGGCTGGAGCCAGAAGACCTGAGTGGTCTGGATGGTTGATACACTGATAGCAAGTCTGTGATGTATTTAGGTGCTAAGCCATTCAGAGATTTATAGACTAACAGAAGTATTTTAAGGAAGGCTCCTTTAACAGCAGGACAACTCTAAACATGCAAGCAGAGCTACAATCAATGTTTTGATCAAATCAGTTATGTATTAGAATGGCCTAGTCAAAGTCCATTCCTAAATCCAGCTGAGAATCTTTGAGTGGAATTCTGAATGTCCAAAGCTGGTAACGGTTTACTCCATCACACCTTAATATCGGCTGAAAGCATTTCTACATTAAAGCTGAAGTCTGTAAGTTTTTAAAAATTACTTTTTTGTCATATTGGCTAAAACTGTCCCTATGCCCGGACAGCAGTACATGTGATATGTAACCTGTGAAAAAAACTGCTTCAATTGGTCCCGCCTACTGCCTGTATTTCAATCTGGAAAGAATAATTCGGGACGAGTCAAAACAACCAATCACAGCCAGAGGAGCGTCTGATGGAGTGTCAATCACAGCTCACACACGCTGAAGTCAGGAGGACGCGCGTGGAAGTCATGGCGGAGCGACAGCCACCAGCGAAAGAGAAACTGCCCTTACTGCCCCTGTAGTAATTTGTAACTTCGGTATTACCCGCATCTTATATCTAGCTGCTTGGAGGTGAGTGTTATCGCTCTTACCGGTTCACACTCCATGCCGCGTACGCTGCTTGGACGCTTCCGGTCGCATGCGGTAGCCGCGCAGATGCTGTGAGAGGGGTGGAGCTTGGAGGTGGGGCATGAGTGAAGCAGAGAGGGTGGGGGAGTGGCGTGAAACCTGTTTTTCTTCAAATTTTCAGTCGAAGTTTGCTCTCTTCTCAATGTAACAGACTGCAGCTTTAAGATAGGGGTGGGTCAGTCTAACATCCTGCCGCACATTTCAGATGTTTTATTAAAAAACCTAAAACATGGAACCATGAATCCCTTTTCTTTTACATCCTAACGATGCCTTACTTTGAGTTTCTGTAAAGCTTAAAATCCCAGAAAAATCCCAGTGGTAGTGAAAGTTGAAATGTTGTGATCCCTGTGTCTGAGAAGCTCCTGGTTTCTTTCCTGTCAGTGCTTCAGGTGGACAGGAGAGAACTCGTTTTTCATTAAAGGAGACTTGGATTGCTTCGCCGTAGGTGGCGGAAGGTAAAATACAAACTTGATATCATTTTTTTTTTCTTTTTTAAAGATTCACCCTCTACTCAGCCACCTTCTGTGCCTCTCTCTGCTCTCCCCAGGGGTCACTTTGGCCTGTGGGTGGATGAGAACCTGTATTTGGGCCGTAGCAGTCCGTGCTACACCTTCAACAACTGCTCCCTCTCTGAAACGGACGACTTCCGCATCATGGAGCTGGAGGTGTGGACATTCAGCTGAGGAGACTGCTGATCATTGAGAAGAAGCTGCTTATCCATCACATCCACATAGATTATCAAACCGGATCTCTGTGCTGTGGACTCTGTCCCTGAGGGGGTTTAGATGGTCGACTCGTTCCTGCGGGTTCGGCAACCTGAACTATTAGACTGCATTCTTTCCATCCATTCTTTGAATGGGGTTGGCTGCCACTCTGAGGATGCTTTTTGCTCCAATTAAATTAGCACCTTCTCATTATTTTATAGTTTAACATTAATACATCCAAATATGATCATCTCCCTGCCACTTTAATGCATGACTGTAATTATCTTAGAGATCTGAAGACTTCACAGGTACCATCCTGCTCTCCATCACAGCTAATCCTCACATCACTGCGCTTGACAAAAAGGAGAAGCTGGAGAAGGAGCCAAATTAAGGCTGTTTTTGTTCTGCAGCTGTAACTGTAGTTTTACCTCTGATTGAACATCCTACCTGTGGATTAATTCATGGAAATCTGCTTAATGTGAATGGAAATGTTTGGAAAATGGATCTGCTGGGTTGGTCAGAGGTTTAAACCCACTCCTCATCATCATCATTATTTGCATGGAGCTCATATTAGTTTGGGTTCCTTTAATGGTGCATTTGAAGCATCCTTTTTTAAAATGAGTTAATATAAAGCAAACAGAATGTTTTCTTTTATAAACCAGAACTTGATTAGGCTCCCTACTAATATGGCTGAGTGTTCATTAGACCTGCAAAGAAACAAATCCATTTAGCATTATTCTGGATGGATATTTGACCACTTAATACATGTAAACTGGTTGATTTCCTAACACTAAAGTATATTTTAAACAAAGTCCATAGATGTTTCTGCAGATTAATTTGAGATTGATTAGTTTTTTTTGTTTGTTTTTTGGAAGTTTATCAATTTAAAAAGCAGTTTGGGATTAATTCCCATTTAGAAAATTCAATTCTGTTTTTGGGTCTTATTTTATTTTGAATCGTACTTGTTCATTGTTCGTAGTTTGTTCATTGTTTTATGGCAAAGGTCAGTGACCTTTAGGACCAATTCTGCCAGTGATCTAGGTATTAAAAGCTGCGCGAGTCTTTGAAGTAAAAACAACTTTGTTGTATTTTCTTTAATTTTTAGTATTAAGAAAATTATCTCCTTGTTTTTAGGTTTTAAAAGACAGAAAATCATTAAATGTGTTCATCTCAGGTGATTAAAACATTTTCATTACTGGAGCTTTTGAAATGGATATTAAAAAAGCTCTTTTCTACATACACTAAAATAGCTACTCCTTAAATTATTACTGCAAAAACACTTTTAAAACTAGAATTTGTTTATTACCTTTCCATTTTAAAACACGGCTCCATGTTGTTAATATCGTTGACAAATGTTATTAAGGTCCAAAAAGCCATTTGTGTCTCCAGAACTGCAGGTTGAAGACCCCTAAGGAATCATTTTTCATTTCTGGTATAAAAAAAATCACTTAATTTCTGTTGTATAAAAGGAATGGTTCAACTGCATCCCTAAAAGCTCAAATCTCATTTCACATCCATACAGATGAAGAGTGGATGAAGACTTCTGACCAAAACTGTATCTTTGATCATTAATAAGGAAGAAGAATTCTTGTTTGTATGAAAAAAACTGTATTTATTATGGAAAAATGGCAATAATAGGTCAGAGAATAACAGTGTTGTTACTCTAAAGGCTTTAGGCAGGAAACAGAAGTTTCTGGAAAGCTGGTAGAAAGCAGCCAGTTTCTCAGCTTGTTTTATACTCAGACGTGAAGAAGAGGAAGATGAATGAGGTGAAAAGTTTCCTGTCTAAGTGCAGAGACTAAAACACTGGCTGTAGAGCCAGTATGATGGCTTTCTAATTTAAACATAGTTTTTGGCTCATAAATGTAAATATGAAGCAGGTGGACATTAAACCAATAAACCTAAATTAATTATCTTTGGTCTGATCCCTTGATATCTAATCCCTACAACAATTCAAACTATCTAAAAATAATCTAAATCTGCATTTTATGTGCCATAGTTTGGCTTTCCTCGTGAATCCGGTGGCTTTGCCCCCCCCCCCAGCTGTGTCAGCAGAAACATCAGGCGCCCCCCCACTTGGAAAGCTTTCAGGTGACGCCTTCACAAACTGCACAGAACACAGCTATGGGTAACAAGAACCCCCGACCACCGACGCAGCAGTCCGATAGAAATACAAAGCCATAAAAAACTCTGCAGTGCTGCATATCAGCTGTTAAAAAGGAGCTGCGAGGTTTAAATATCACAGGTTTTTCTTATTTCACTGAGCAAGCGAACGATAATACTGACATCTGTACAAAAAAATGTCATTTTTAACCACAAAAAATGTAGAAATAAATATGAGCAATGAGGACAAAAGAAGAAAAATGACAGATTCTCCACCGCAGACAAGCAGTGTGACACATTTTACTGAGTCATGAATTCCTTGGCCTTCTCCAGCCCCTCCTTCAGGAATTTGATGTACGTGGACGTAGAGGGGTCCTCAAACCCCCCAGAGAAGCTGAAAGTGGCCCCTTCATCCTCTGGTTTCACTGCCGTCTGGTCCAGGAAGTAGTTAGCATTGATGTGGTGGACCTGAGGGACACAGATGAGAGGCATTTCCCTTCGGCCAAACACTTATCTCATCTGGAAAGATTCCTGGTGACATTACTCGGTACAACAAAGAGTTCAACCTTAGTTCAAACATAAATAAACTCAGGAAAGTCTGCTAAAACTACAAGGCCTAAAATGGGTTAAACTGTGTTTATTAAAAGCTGTATTTACAACTGTTCCATTGGGCAGCGCCACCAGCATCTCCACAGGGAAACTGTACTTCTCCAGATGTAGGCGGGCCTTTTCCCTCAGTGCAGGGTTCCGCTCGTCAGCCTGGAACAGGTTTTAAGACAGAAACAGAACAGTTGTGTTGCTGCACAGCGGTTTACTGGTTTCGCTGGTCTCCAGTTGCTCTGCGCCGCTTACCTGGATGGTCTCCAGCTCTTTGACCAGAGACCAGCTGCTGATGAAGCTCTGGTTGAGCAGAGTGAGAACGGGCGAACTTTCCAGGACCGTTTCCCGGAGAGTCCGCCCTGAACCTGCAGATGATTCAAGAGCAAGAAAACATAAAAAATAAATATGTAACTGATCTGCTGAGATCAAAGTGCCAAAACAAGATATTTTTCTTTAGTCTCGGTGTTTCCGTCATTCGGTTGGATAAGTTATGGGTACGTTTTGAGCACGCTGAAGGACGCTGGCACACGTCGACAAACGCGAGTCGCCAGCCTATGCTCATACATGGGCCATAAGTTACAGGTAACTTCAGGGTTCGTACACCTTTTCCAAAGTCAAAATCAAGCACTTTTCAAGCACTTTCAAGATCCATTTTAAAACTTTTTCCAGCACCTTACACCACCGTAAATAACATAGTCAAAATTATTATTTTGTGTTGTCGGCCGGAACCAGTTTTGCGCGGATGACTGCCGGGGGGGGGCAGATATTCATTTTCTATTATCAGTTTTAATTAACTACTTACCTTTCCACATATAGTTCACCGATGATGAAGACGACAAAGACGTTTTTTCCCCCCACATGTCTCCTCGGATGATCAAAGAAAATTACTCCTCTGCCATGGCGTAGTAATATAACCAACCAGAGGGTGTCGCAATTCAGTATTATCAGCCGTAGAGTTATCAATGCTGTTTTAAGGTCTGGGCCTGTCAATGAATTACAACTTAGTTTTTTTCGTCTAGATAGTGCTGCGGGAAACACTGCAATACTAACATTACATTATCACACCGTACTCTCAGTCACTCAGTAACTTAGCCTGTGAGTTCCTAGCTAGCAGTTACTAGCATAAACAAATACGCGCCAACGTTGACGTGTACTAGGCTACTTCAGTTGGCTTACTTAAAAAGTCTATGACTTACTCTTCATGTGACTCGAGAGTGCAGACTCGCCCATTGTGAAAAGCTGCACATCTTTTTTGCAGACTTTACAAGAGGCAACTCGTGGGGTTTGTCCCCGTTTAATCCATAATTTGTATTTTTCATCTTCCAGCCAACGTTCATTGAAACGACAACCTCCCGGCATGGTGCAGTAGTGGTTTCAAGGGGGCGGAGTCACACATGGAAATAGACTGGCAGATCGCAGTCACACATAAGCGAGCAGGTTTCATTTTCGGGCTCTCCAACATTTTATTTCTCCATTTAATAAACACACGATTCAGTTAGATAGGGATTTGTTGCGAAAGAAATAGTTAAATTTTCAAGCATTTCATCCAAAATATAAGCACTTTTCAAACCTTGAAAACACAACGTTAAAATTCAAGCATTTTCAAGGATTTCCAGCACCCGTACGAACCCTGTAACTTACCTGATTATTGACATACGTTAAGTGTAAATTACTCATAAGTCGTGGCGTCTAGCTTATCCAAAACCTATGAGTAACTTATGAAGAACTTCTCTCCAACGCATATCAACATATCTGACGTGTTCCAGACGAGCGCTGAACGTGTTTCTAACTTCCAGCTACTGTATAATGGCGTATTGGCAGCGTTTTGGTATAAAGGGGGTTCACAGGAGGAAACCGTCAGTTCTCCTCCAGACTTCATGCCCATCATAGGGTGAGAGTGAAGGTGAGTGTGATGATTCTCCCTTCATTCATGCCCATGGCCACGATCAACAAACTTCCTAGCAGACATGACGCTGAATCTCCTGCGACTGAAAACCTTCTTTCTTTCTTTTTATTTATGTATTTATTCTTTTTCTTTGGTGTGCAGGAAACAGCAGCTAGCTTAATACTGCGATCAAGACATCTTTTGATGCTGACCAGGTGCCTCTGGGGACATCGCTGCTCCCCTCAGGACACTGGCTTGTGACATTTCATGTGCATTACGCTGCTGTCCGTTATGCACAAGTTAGGCTGTGGTTGGACATACGCTCTGGACTCGTTATGAATACGCTATGTATACGCCCAGAATAAAAAAAAATTAGGGTTGTCAAAAGTATCGATACTCAAAAAAGTATTGATACTGAAACATTGTATCCAGATAAGGGGTGTGGGAAATAATCGTTTTGGCGATATATATCGTGATATATGCCCAATATAATATCCATCTTTCACTTCTTAGTATCGATTAAAAAAATAAATGGTTACATAAAACATTGATGGGAAAATGGGCTACCTCTGCACCCCCACTCTGGCAGAAAGCGCTGTGGAGCCCTTTAACTGTGCGTGCAGCACCAAATCTGTATTTGAGGCAGTCACAGTGGAAGAAAAACCCCAAACAACATGGATAATAATACCTACCGGTAATCAATATTTTCTGATGAAAACATACAGCACTTGCTGTTTTATCTCATCATTTGATTTTGATAGCTGGGGAAAATATGGCAATATATAGTGATACTGCAATATCGTATCTAGACCCAAGTATCGCGACACGTATCGAATCGCAACACTCATGCCAATACTCACCTCTAATCCGGATACAATATCATTTTCAAAAGTATCGATACAGTGCCACCACCAGTGGCACCTAAAGTGCATCTAATGTGCAGAATAGAGGACAATGCACTTTCAGAACAATGTGTGATTGAATAATTCTGTGCACTTTTCAGTTTCAGACTTTTTGTTGTAACAGGTGCAGCTGCTGAGAATTATTTTTGTTTCTTAACCGGTTTGGCTAGTGTCATTGCTATGTGTGCAAAGCATAGCCAAGTAAAGAAAACTTAATTTTAATATTGTAAGTTTTTTATCAAGCTTGCTTAATATTGTTCACAGCAAACAACTTCAAAATGTTATTATTGTTTATTGTATTTATTTATTTATTGTATTTTAATTATTAATCAAAATATTTCTGTTGAAATTTTGAGTTTTTATCCTTTTGGTATCGAAAATGGTATCGAATATTTTCCTTAGTATCGGTATTGAGTTGAAAAGTTTAGTATCGTGGCAAACATAAAAAAATACATACCGTAGAAAGTTCAGCATATGTCAGCGTTTTAGGAGATTCTGAAAATCGGCAAGGTGTAACATAAAAAATTCTGAAGAAGACGGGAATACGACTCCTCCCCACTGGGAGGTAAAGCAGTCGTTGCCTAAGCTTCCATTACAAATGTGCTCAAAACTATGTTCATATTCTGCTCATTTCGCAGTTGCAGTTTTTCTTTTAAATAATAAACAAAATTGAGGTTTCATGTGAATAAATTTGTCCACACCATAATTCTGAAAACAACATGGCTGCAGTGGATGCAAACACCCTCTAGTGCTCATCACGCTCTTCATCGGAAATTAAATGTAAAAAATACTTGGAGTCCTCATGAATCCAAATGCGCCGCGCCATCAGCCGCCAACCTGTTTCTATTTAGCAAATGTATTTTTCGTAATTACAATTTGCGCAATTTGATGATTAATGGAAACTTAGCTAATGTCGGTTATTAGAGAAGTTCCAGTGCGGTTGTTGATGCGAGGCGTCGAAGAACGACTCAACCACCTGACACATTTAGGTGCTCAAACTCTTGTTCACAGGATCCAGTCCTGGAAAATTAGGCCCCTGGTTCACTAGCTCACCTCAGCAGGACTGATCGTCCAAAGCTCCCCAGAGCAGAATGGAATGCACCAGCTTCTTCTCCGCTCCGGCTCGCTCAAAAGCCTCAGCAAAAGGCAAGTAGGACACCTGCAAAGATGCACCATGTCAACAACAAGCTACAGCCGTCCCCCTCTGCCCATTCAACGCCTCTCATGGATGCTGACCTTCTTGAACGGGTAGAGGGTGACCTCCAGGCGGCGGAGAGCTTCCTCCTGACTGATCTCTGAGGTCCAGTGAATTTCCTCAAAGACAAACTGGATCTGGTCACTGCTTCCGTCCCGACTGTCGAGGACGTTTCCTTTCTCATCCACGATAACAGAGGGAGTGGAGGGCCCCATGGACCGCAGTTCCAACTACAGACAGAAGAGCTTTTTTTAGATACAAATACCACATAGAAGTGCACAGTGAAAAATCCCTCCATTCAGCTTTAAAGTCACATTTATGCTCAGATCTGATAGAAAGAAAAGGCAAAAAGTTAGAGCAGCTTCAAAATTCAATCTATTTGAAATCACATGTTACTATGGGTGCAAGAGGCACACTAATAAAAAGAGAAGATCCATGTGAGGCACCAGGGGCTGCATTGTCTCCACATTTATTTATTCAAGGATTCCCACTAGTCTCGACGACAATAGAGACTAATCTTCCTGGGGTCCATTTTCAAAAAAGGAAGTAAAAAATCATCACAATCAGTACATACAACAAAACTTACAGTAGAAACGACATTATTAGAAAACACAAACAAAATAAAAGCAAAAACATACACTATGTTCTCCCTAATCAAACAAGCAGAATTTCCTTCTTGATTATAGATTTCATTAGAATTAATGTAAAACAACAGACATGATTTTGTATACATCTCCTTTTCTGTGTCATCATATTCCATAGAGAGATGGCCCGGTATACAAATGTGTTTTGAATGCATTAGTTCTTGGAAGAGGCAGAGCAAAAGTCAGATTCAGATGTCTCGTATTAAGCCTGTGTCTGCTGTAAGAAGGCTCTAGTTTAGAGAACAGACTGAGGTCCGGGTTTTATGAGGAGACATCAAAGAGCAACAACCCATTCTATCTTTGACTTTCTAGTAAGGGTGTGCAAAATAATCATCATATCGATGCATTGCGATTCTAATTTTTGTGATCTACTGCATCGATTCTTGAAGGCAAGAACCGATTATTAAAAAAAAAGAACAAATAAAATACATGAATGGTTGGCGCACATCAGCCAAACCAAGTGGAATACAACTTCCAGTCCATCAGATGTCGCTGCGGATGTGTTGACGCCCGCTGCTTTGTGTCACAAAGTCCGGCCGTGGGATACTGAGACGAGTCATATGAAATAAAATATGGAGGACACTATGAAAATTCGCCCCGCAGTTCCATCACATTTCAAGTCAGATGCTTGGATGCATTTTGGCTTTAAAAACAAAGAAGGTAAAAATGAAATTGATATGATGCACGTAATTTGCAAAAGGGGAAATATACATTTGAATGTTTTCGTTTCATTGGTTTAAAGGACCACTGAGGCCATGTAAACGGCACTGATTATCCTTATTTTGTTATTTTAAGTTTGATGAATCCTAAGATCTTTTTGTCAGTGTGTCCACGCCAGTAATAATAATATTTCTGTCCAGTATTTCTTTCCATGGCAACACCTCCAAAAGTCATTTCAAGAAATACAGCTATGTATGAATTCAGTTGCTTTCAGTTATGTATCAATTGAAGACACCATCCAGATCACACCCAGCCAGTCAGCCACTGGTAAGGGCTGGATCTTTTTCTTACAGTGTTCAGTGAAAATATCGCAACGCATCGCAATATTTAAAGTATCATGATGCATCGTGATAGAATCGCATCGTGGCATGTCAATCGTGATTCGAATCGAATCATGACTTCTTTGCCAATACCCACCCCTACTTTCTAGGGGGTGGAACGGTTCACAAAATCCACGGTTCGGTTCGGTTCACGGTTTCGTGGTCACGGTTTTCGGTTCGGTATATGTTGATTGTTAGCATGACATGTTGGTCGTTTTGCTGTTAGCATAAACAAAACGTGTTGCACAATGCTTGCACACTGTTGCACTTTTATCCACAACTTTCTTTCCGCCGTCATCGTAGGTCACTCTAAATGCAAAGTGGTCCCATACAGCAGACCTATAAAGTGCTGCTGGCGCGTCTTCCAACTCCTGTTCTTTCCCACTCGCCATACCCACACAATTCTACACAACAACTGATTTTTTTCTGCTACACCCGGCTAAGCTGCTTCGCTTCTTCTTCTTGTTTACTACTGGTGGTTGGCTTTGGTCGCAGTACCGCCACCTTCTGCTCTGGAGTGTAAACGCTTCGCCTATGAGAAAAAGGAGCAGCGCATGAACCGAACAGTCGACCCGAACGGTTCAGACGGTTTTCATAAACCGTTCCATCCCTATGACTTTCATCCTCAAAATTCTCTGATGCAAAACAGAAACATGGGTTCCAAATGTACATCCCAGAGCAAGTCTTTCTGCCCCATTCTGAGCCATCATTTGACCAGAATTTGATCGGATAATAGCACAATAGTCTCAGTGGCATAAAACTAAAGACTGTATTACCATTTTTCTTGTTTTGATTGACATGTTATTGGCATTGCCTCTAATAAATGTGTTCCCTTTAGGTGAACACAGCTCAGATGTGGTTGCACAGCTTATTTTACCATTGGATTAAACTCTAAAATGTGTCCGTTGTTCTCAGACCTTAACTAAAAACAGTTGCTGTCACTGTGCAGATTAGGAGATAAAGGAGACACTTTATCTTAACTTTGAGCCGAAACAGCGATGCTCAGCCTCACATCACCACTTGCTCATCAGAGAAAGTGGGCGTGTGTTTAACTGAGAAGGCGTGGCACAGTCAGGCTAGGTGTTTGACTCCAACAACTGTAATGACAGCTCTAGCTTGATTTACCAGGACACATTTTTTAAAACATGCCCGGATTAAGCAAAATACCACTCTGGTTATGATTTAGATGAACGAAGCATTACAATATAGTTATAAGCATAAAAAGTAGATTTTGCATGATATATGTGCCATTTAAGTTTGGCACAAAAACACTGAACCTTGTGTTGCCTGTTTGAGGCCTAAAAAACACAAAAAAACATAAATTGAATAAAAAAAATCCTTAATAATAAAAAAAACCTTCATCTACAAGAGAGCAGAAAATGAAGTGAAAACCAGATGAAAGCAAAGGTTTATTCCTACCTGTGGCAGGTATCCAATGTCCACCTCCATGTTGCTGCTCTCGCTTGCTCCATAGAGCCACTCCATGTCCACGTTTAGAGACCTGCGGCGCGGCGGGACAGATTCCAATACGATGTCAGCATCACAGAGGGGAAAGAACGAAACAGAACAAGCAGCAGTTACCTGTTACTGGGAACGTAGAGGTGGAAGTGCCGGACGTGGGAAGCATCTTTAGACAGGACGATGTTACCGGTGAACTGACCCGGAGTAAACCAGAAGGGAAAGTTTGGAACGTCATTCAGCTGGAACTCTGCGTGAATCCTGCAAAACCAGAGGCAGAGTTTTTACTAAGGGAAGTTATTCGATTAAAAAAAAAGCACAAAACTTTATCTGATCTTTAAAGCAAACTCAAGGTGAATTAATGAACATGCTAGTCAGGTGATTTAGACCAGTTGGTAATTTTACAGAATATAATCAATCAGACAATCACGAAAAAAAAAAGAAAAAAGAAAAACAAAACATGACTAAAATGGCCATTTTAATAATAAAAAAATGTATTTTCTGCTACATCAGCCAACCAGGATATCCAATAGAAAAGCAGCTGTTGTTAAAGGTAAAACCATAGTTGTTTGTGTGAATTACACACAAATCATGTAATCGATGGTTCCTGATCTTCCACCTATAACACACCCACCCCCTTACAGGGGAGCGAAGACCTCCCCTATCCAGCCAGGCCAACAATTCCCTTTAACGACCCCCCTTTCAGAGACATGGAGAGGTATGGGGCATTGCAGGCTAACAAAGAACCCAAATGACCCCCATTCCAAAGGGGCAGATCCTTTCGTCCGTTTAAATCTGCATGTTTTATAACCAAAAACAAGGCTTTGTTGGGCTACTGTGTAAAGCCTCGAATTAAACGCTAATTCTGACATTTTGATTTAAAAAAGCTTCATGGATATTCCGTAAAAATTCAAAAAATATCCACTGGACTTGGTTTCAAAGATTTGAAGACATTTCGCCACCTCTCCAGGAAGTGAGTTTGAGTCTTATATAGACAAAGCCTTGTATTGCTTGGAAACATGCAAATGGTAACCGATGAATGGGTCGTTTGGTTCCATCATTAGCCTGTAATATCTGAAACCTGTCTATGATTTTGAGGGTTGGTCGTTAAAGGGGGGGATTGCCGTTAAGGGGGGATTGTCTCCTGTAATACCTGAAACCTGTCTATGATTGTTAAGGTTTGGTCGTTAAGGAGGTATTGCAGAGTCTTGTCCAGAAGGAGGCCGCTGGAGCGGGTAGTTCCCTCGTTCCTCTGTGATGGGGTGGGGGGTTTGGTGATATCTGGAAGGGATCATGTCTATGATTGAATTGTATGTTTTTGGAAGCTGGAATTTGAGTCCACCACCTCTGTTTAAAGTTGTTTTTTCTCTCTTAACATAGATGGCTTCCTTCACGCTCCTCCCAAACCACCTATTTTCTTTATCCAGAATGTGAACATTCTGGTCCTCAAAAGAATCTCCTTTGTCCACAAGGTGTTGGTGTACTGCGGAGTCTTGTCCAGAGGAGGCCGCTCTTCTGTGTTGGGCCATGCGTCTGTGGAGAGGTTGTTTGGTTTCTCCAATATAAAGATAGTAAGTGAAACGTCTTCAAAGTTGAAAACAAAGTCCAGTGGATTGTTTTTTTTTTTACTTTTATGGTACGTGTTAAAAGTGCAGTTGGTATTTTTTTCATGCAGTTCCAGCTGGATGCCTGAGAGAGTGACGTGACTCATCCATTGATCAATGACAAATTTGGTTAGAAAAACATTAGAAAGAGTCAAATCTAAGGTGTTTATGTGCATTTCCAGTAGTTTACTTTGCAGGAACGGATTTCAGCTGCAACTTTCATTGAAACCTGATTTCTGTGATGGATCTACTGCTGCTTTCCAGTGGTACATCAGCAGTGGCTGTCAGCTAAAACAACCAATATAGTAAATACTCATTATATATTCCAAACAGAAGGCACAGGATCTACAAAGAGAAAATAAAAATTTAAAAAATCTGAGTGAACCAAGCTTCCCTCAGACTGCTTCCTTACCTGAAGACGATGTCATAATAAAAGTCACTGCTGGCCCGTATGCAGGCGACCGTGCCCTGTGGTGCAAAGCGGGACTTGATGAAGGGCCGAGGGTGGAACATGCTCAACAGGGAGTGAATCAGAACCTACATTGGGAGCAGAGGGGCTTACAGTACATGATGCATTCAGTTTAAACTCAAACAACCTGAGCAGGAGTGACGGTGCACCTCTTTGCCTTTCGGGGTGGGAGGATAGTAACGGTTGTTGGGTAAGTAACCAGTGAAGATGTTGAGCTCGCTGGGAATCACCCACCAGGTGTCTCCCGCTTCCACTTTACCCTTTGGGGGCAGGAAAACTCTGAACTGGCTGGCGGGGAACGAAGAGGAGGGCAACGCAGGACCTGTCCAGGAGCGCAGACCACTCAGGGAGCTGTGGGAAACCTTCAAAAAATTAAATAAAATATTGCTGGTTTAATACAAATCCTCTGCTGGTTCTGGATATTTGGGCGCTTTTAGCAACAGAATGTAATCGTCATTATCTTACTCCAAGAAAACCATCCTTGCTTTTAGTCATGGAGTCCAGTAAGAGAGGCTGCATTTTGGCCTCCAAGATCAAATCCTCTCCATTTGGGTCGTCAATCACATCCTCCTCCAAATCCACCGGGGGGATGAGCCCTGCAGGGAAACCACTGTTACAATACCTTCGAAAAATATTTACACCCCCTAAAGTTTTTAGAATTTTGTTTTAGGAGAGTGGTGGCCTAGTGGTTAGGGCATTGCACTTGGAATCCTGAGGTTCTGAGTTCAATATATATATATATATATATATATATATATATATATGGTTTACTCGGGATCAGATACCCGATATCTGGCTGTGCATACCATCTGTTTGAAATTGGTGTGTGTGAATATATGAAGAACTGCATACTACTTGGAAAGAAAATAATTGCAATCATGGCTTTACAAGCTGCTGCCTACCTTTGTGCAGCAGGAAAAATAACTTTATTGACTACCTAGCAGAGGTGTCAAGTAACGAAGTACAAATACTTAGTTACTGTACTTAAGTACACTTTTGAGGTATCTATACTTTACTCCATTGCTTATTTTTCTTCCTACTTCTGACTTCTACTCATTGCATTTTCACACAAGTATCTGTACTTTCTATTCCTTATATTCTTAATGCAAACGTTACTCGTTACTCTTGGCTTTGGTTTAATGTTTATAAATATTTATTTCCCGTCATGTGCGCCATCCAATGCAGATCATTGGGTCCATCCACATCTAGTGAAAACTAGTGTGATTGGATGACTCATAGAACGCAAACACTCATTGGTTAGCTAAAGGAAATCGTCAGAAGCAAGCAGGTGTTCTTCAAACTGCAAACGTGAATTGTCTATGCCATGCTACAATGTAGGATTCAGTACGATACTGAATTTAAAAAGTATCGATACCACCGCCCCCCCAACCCCCCACGCTGACCTGCCGCCGCTGCGCCCCTTGTCTCCGATTTATTTATGTATTTATTTATGTTTATGATTATTATAATAAATAATAATAATGAATTTTATTTATCATGCACTTTACATTTGATTTAGCCTTCAACTGCTAGCTGCGGCCAATAGCTAATAATAACATGCTAAAATTAATCAAGTACATATCCAAGTCCGCCCACATGAAATCGGCCATTTTGATTACGTCACCAATAGGAAGATCCCAGGCAAGAAAATACTAATGGCTTCATGGCAATATACATTAATTTAAAAATAGTGAAATTAATCTTTCAAACACTTAATTAAACTCTATCCATAATATTATGTTAAAATAGTGTATGTTAAATAGGTTTGTACAATAAGTCCAAACAAGTTTAACCAAACAATATTTATTTCTCACAATTATGAAGGGTGGAGGGTTAGGGTTAGGGTTAGGGTCATTAATACGGGCCACCAGTCACGATAACATGAGTAACAGGTCAGTTGGAAATGAAAGACACTAACCTGTCAAAATTCAGTTAAATTTTGGGGTCTTTGTTTTTATCCTTGTGGTATCGAAAATGGTATCGAGTATTTTCCTGAGTATCGGTATCGAGTTGAAAATTTTAGTATCGTGACAACCCTAATCTGTGCCCTATTAGTCGTACTCGCCGATACCAACACCACCATTTTAGTGCTTGATTGGAGCCCTGACCGATACTGGTATCACTATCAGTGCAACACTAATATATATGTATAATCCTTTCTAAGAGGTCACATTCACCAGCCTTAATCTACTCAACATAATCTAGATATTTTGCCATTTAAGGGCTTCCAATATGACTTTTCTGCACAGGTTAAGTTTTGGCAATGGCAGTGAATCCTGTTTGAAAATAAATGAGCAAAAAATACTGAATATGCAATGAAAACAGAAAGAGTAAAAGCTGAAATGATGCACCTGTGAGCTTCTCTGCAATGGGTTTGAACTCCTCCGGACTCAGAAAGAGGTCATGGTCTGTGTCCAAGGAGGAGAAGAGAAACAGGCCTTCGGCACCCAAACTCCGAACGCCCTCTTCCTGAGCAGAAACAGAGCTTTACTGTCAAGTTTTTTAATGCTGCACCACAAACTAGGTCATGAAGTCATGACATCAACTGAAACACAAATACTCCAGAGCATAAATGATCACATGTTCAAATCATGGGTGTGGGTTAAAAAAAAAAGGCTTTAGATCAGCCCCATAACCAGCATTGAGAACACCGAGCTCATGTCCTCGGTATTTTTCCGTTTTTTTTATTTATTATTATTATAGCTTTTTTAATTGAGAGAAATTTCAAACTATATGATACAAATTGTTGACAATAATAATAGCATTAATTAATAATAATTCAATATTAATAACAACAATAATAATGTAGTATAATGATGATAATAATAATAAGACTCATACTAACTCACTCATACTCACTTATTCACTGATACTAATTCTCACTCAATTCATTCACTCAATCATACTCACTCACTCATTCTCACTCACTCATACTCACTCACCAATTCACTCACTCATACCCACTCACTCACTCACTCATACTAACTGACTCATTCACTCACTCATACTCATTCACTCATACTCACTGACTCATTCACTCATTAATACTCACTCACTCACTCATACTCACTCACTCATCCACTCACTGACTCATCCACTCACTCATACTCACTCACTCACTCATACTCACTCACTCACTCACTCACTCATACTCACTCACTCACTCACTCATACTCACTCACTCACTGACTCATCCACTCATTCATACTCACTCACTCATCCACTCACTCACTCATACTCACTCACTCACTGACTCATCCACTCACTCATACTCATTAACTCACTCATACTCACTCACTCCTTCACTCACTCATACAAACATACTCATTCACACTCACTCATAGTCACCACTCATTCAATCATACTCACTCACTCATACTCATTCACTCACTCATACTCACTCACTCACTCACTCACTCATACTTACTCACTCCTTCACTCACTCACTCATTCAATCATACTCATTCACTAACTCATACTCACTCATAATCACCACTCATTCAATCATATTCACTCACTCACTCACTCATACTCACTCACTCATAATCACCCACTCATTCAATCATATTCACTCACTCACTCATAATCACCCACTCATTCAATCATACTCACTCACTCATACTCACTCACTCATACTTACTGACTCCTTCGCTCACTCACTCATTCAATCATACTCACTCACTCATACTCACTCACTCATACTTACTGACTCCTTCACTCACTCACTCATTCAATCATACTCATTCACTAACTCATACTCACTCATAATCACCACTCATTCAATCATACTCACTCACTCATACTCACTCACTCATAATCACCCACTCATTCATTCATATTCACTCACTCACACTCACTCACTCATACTCACTCACTCATAATCACCCACTCATTCAATCATATTCACTCACTCACACTCACTCACTCATAATCACCCACTCATTCAATCATATTCACTCACTCACACTCACTCACTCATAATCACCCACTCATTCAATCATATTCTCTCACTCACACTCACTCACTCACACTCACTCACTCATAATCACCCACTCATTCAATCATATTCACTCACTCACACTCACTCACTCATACTCACTCACTCATAATCACCCACTCATTCAATCATATTCACTCACTCATACTCACTCACTCACTCATAATCACCACTCATTCAATCATATTCACTCACTCACACTCACTCACTCATACTCACTCACTCATAATCACCCACTCATTCAATCATATTCACTCACTCATACTCACTCACTCACTCATAATCACCCACTCATTCAATCATACCCACTCACTCATACTCACTTACTCAAATACTTTTGTGAGTTTTAGAAATGTTATGATAAAAATCTTAATATTCACCTCCTTGGTGGGTTTGTTATTAAACTATCTTTACTCACGTTTCCAAAAGATATGTTAAAAAGTCACCATATAAGGATGTTTTTTGTCAAGTGATTTATCCCAATATTTTTCCTCGGTATTTCAAAAATCCTGGTTCCGGCCCTGCTTTGGTATCCAGGAGAGGGGCAGGGTCTTATTGGTCGTCCACTCATTCAATCATATTCACTCACTCACTCACTCATACTCACTCACTCATAATCACCCACTCATTCAATCATATTCACTCACTCACTCACTCATAATCACCCACTCATTCAATCATACTCACTCACTCATACTCACTCACTCATACTTACTGACTCCTTCGCTCACTCACTCATTCAATCATACTCACTCACTCATACTCACTCACTCATACTTACTGACTCCTTCACTCACTCACTCATTCAATCATACTCATTCACTAACTCATACTCACTCATAATCACCACTCATTCAATCATACTCACTCACTCATATTCACTCACTCACACTCACTCACTCATACTCACTCACTCATAATCACCCACTCATTCAATCATATTCACTCACTCACACTCACTCACTCATAATCACCCACTCATTCAATCATATTCTCTCACTCACACTCACTCACTCACACTCACTCACTCATAATCACCCACTCATTCAATCATATTCACTCACTCACACTCACTCACTCATACTCACTCACTCATAATCACCCACTCATTCAATCATATTCACTCACTCATACTCACTCACTCACTCATAATCACCACTCATTCAATCATATTCACTCACTCACACTCACTCACTCATACTCACTCACTCATAATCACCCACTCATTCAATCATATTCACTCACTCATACTCACTCACTCACTCATAATCACCCACTCATTCAATCATACCCACTCACTCATACTCACTTACTCAAATACTTTTGTGAGTTTTAGAAATGTTATGATAAAAATCTTAATATTCACCTCCTTGGTGGGTTTGTTATTAAACTATCTTTACTCACGTTTCCAAAAGATATGTTAAAAAGTCACCATATAAGGATGTTTTTTGTCAAGTGATTTATCCCAATATTTTTCCTCGGTATTTCAAAAATCCTGGTTCCGGCCCTGCTTTGGTATCCAGGAGAGCAGTTGGAGCTTCTCTCCTCCTGGATGAAGATCAGGCAGATGCGTGCCTGCCAGCAGCTGTACAATGGAGGGACTGGAGGGGGGTGAGGGTGCAAGAACAGCTTGGAAAACCAAACCACTGTAGACTTTAAGTCTAGATCTGTTCCAGCAGCTGGCAGGCAGACAGACAGACCCTCCCACCCAATAAAACCACAGAGAAAAATGCTGCTGGAGCTCTGAGATCTGCTCACAGTCTGAGAAACAGCGGGTATGTGAAGGAAATAAGAGAATAAAATCAGGCAACATTTTATCTATTTTTCATTGGATCTTACATGGCGTTTGAGGAGCTGGGAGTCCCGGTAGAACTTTATCCCAAAGGCAGCGAGGGGGGCCCCGCAGACCACCAGCAGGAACCACAAACCTCTACGGAACCAGGATCCGGATCCTGGGCTCCTCAGCCCGTTCCCCCGCTCTCTCTCCGGGACTGTTTTATCCACATCTGCGGCCATCATCGCCTTCCTCCTTCTCCTCCGCTTCAGGAGCGCATTGCAGCCTGAGGAGCTCCTGAAGCCTCAGCAGGCAGAGCCGAAAAAAAGCGGAACAGTCTGCGCCTCTATCCAGCCTCTTCTTGGTACTAGTAGCCTCTTATTTCCCACATCCACACTGGAAGCATATGGATGCGGTCACATGCGTCAAGCTAAACCGTTCAACACGACTAACCGGATGGATGAGGGGAGTTTCAAAATAAAAGCCTCAGTTATAGACAACTAAATTTCTTCATTCTTTGCAGCAAAGGTTGTAGGAAAAGGTCACACAATTTATGATAAGAAACTCAACTTTTGGTGTTCAAATAAACGTTGCTCTCAATATGCAGTTATTACTAACAGGAGGATTAGTAGGAAAATGATGCACATTAAATAATACAAAAGAAAAGTCTAATAATGTATTAATACGATTAATATGAAAGTGGGTCATTAACCCTTTTTCATTTTAAACAATTTTTTTCACCCAACAAGACAGTCTCAAGTACAATCCTCACAGTCTGGATTCCATAAAGGACACCCTTTCCTGGAGAAGTGAGTCTGCAACCTTTTCCTCCTATGCAAAACCAAAAATTCAAATTTCCCACTGAGCCTGAACTAACCGCAGTGTCTTCCCCTCACCTTTCAGTCCCTGTTGAGCAGTGTTCAGAGCAACACTGGACTCACCACATCATTACCGAATAAACCTGTTTAAACATTTCCCTGGTCTCTCAGTTTGGTCTTCTGCATCTTGGGATCAGACCTTAATATAATCATGACACTTCCTGTTAAAAGTTTTTAAGAGTTTTTCCTATCCACTGTCGCTACAAGCATGCTTAGTGTGAGCCATTGCATTTGAGTCAATGAGTGGATGCAATCAACTGGTTTTCCTTAAACTGTTGAATCAATTTGACTGTATGATCTGGTGAACTTTAAAGTGCCTTGAGATGACGTGTGTGTTGTGAATTGGTGCTACATAGATAAAATTAACTGAGTTGAATAAAATATGTTGGGTGTAACCAACATGTCTGTATGCCTGACTACAACTGAAAACAATCTCATGCCTTCAATTGCATTTTTTCGGTATGTGAGCTGTGTTTGATGCTCTGTCAGTATTTTTTTTTTTGCTGGTGGTAAAGATTCTCACCAGGTCATAGTCATTCCAAAAAAGTAAAAAAATAATAAAAAAATAAAACAATCCACTGGACTTTCCAAGTTTGAAGATGCTTCACTTCCCATCCAGGAAGCCTATTCAATTCAAAATGTCTGTCTTGTCAATTCAAATCTTTGTTCTGCTGCTGTTTTCAAAAGTGCTCCACAAATAAAGTTAGAGCGGATTTACTTTTGCCACAGACATACCTAAAAATTTCCACTGTGGGATAATTAAGACTATTTTACTTCAAGAAATACTTGTACTGTCCCTCTTTTACCAAACATACCTAAGAATCCTAAATCAACATGCACGAGAAGAGCCTCACAAGCTGTGAACAGCTTCACAATTTAGTGATCCATGATAGCCTTAAAAAGATAAATTAAGCTGCTGTAGAAATAAAAGCATGGGTTACCACCAGCGCAGAGCTCACCCAGAATGGCAGCAAGCAGCAGCAGGTGTGTTTTTAGACTCTGTGAGGCAAAGAGCTTTTAATAAGCAAAGGACATCAAATAACAGCTTCTCTCCGATATAAAAACATCAAGAACTGAAATTCTGCAGAAACAACCAGAACTGGGCAGCAGAGGACAGAAGTAGAGTTATATTTTGTGTAGAAAGTAATGAGAAAAGCTGACAGAATAATCCTAAAATAATCTCAATCATTATATGTCAAAAATCATATCAATAAGTCGATACTGAATACAAAATGCTGGCAAAGAAGCACCTCGTCACAAGACAACAGGAGTAACAAATGTCTTGGTCAATAATTTAAATGCCAAATGATGAGATACACACAGAGGGAATAAACAGAACCAGGTCATCTGATTTTCTGTTTTCCTTTGAAAATAAACCGGAAGTTATCTTTATATTGACCTAAATAAATATGTCTAACTTGCAAAGCTGGCATAGGACCCATATTTAAAGGGGCAGGGTCTTATTGGTCGTCCAAAGAATGTCTCAACAAGCTTCAATTACACGTTTGGGTGCCAGAAAGAGAACTGATGTTATTCTTTAAACTATTTGTCCACAGTTCAGCAAGGGTACACATTCCTTTATGATCCTGCAGAAATAAATGTTTGAGAATACCACGCTCTGCAAATATGGCATTAAAATAAAAATAAAATGTGAGTGTGAATTTTTATAATGGAAATCTGTCTGCTTTGAGCACTATTAACTATAAACTCTTCAGATTGAGGCTTTGTGGAATGGAGGACAGAAGAAAAAGGGCTGCAGAGCCTGAGGAGCCTGCAGCTCTGAACCAAGGTGTTCTGGTCTGATAAGACCAAAATGGGGCTTTCTGTTAAGCACGGGGGGGGGAATCAATCTGCTATTAATTCCCTTTTACATATATATTGATTTATTAGTGCTGATTTTCATTAATTCAGGTCTCAGTGCTACAAGGTGTCTAATGGAGAGGAGCTGTTTATCCTATTAGGGAGGTTTTGGGATATAAACAATAGTTCTCATAACAAAGTAGACTGTTTCTCATTTCATAACATTATTTCAATCTGAAAAACTCGTACGAAGAGAAAAGACAGTTAGGAGAAATTTATTGATACAATTACTTTGTCTTTAGCGCTCAGACCTCGGCAGGAAACATAGCGCTTCATTTTGATAGATATGCATCAACAGGAGGGGCTGTTTCCCCCCAGGCCTGAAACTGGTGGTGGAGTGCACAGGTTGAAAGAACCTGTGCATGATGAGCAAGCATGAAGCGACAGTGGGGAGGAAAAACTCCCCGTTGGGAAGAAACCTCTGGCAGAACCAGGCTCAACATGGCGGGCCAGTTAAGATGAGACAGGGAACGCAGTAAGAGTCCGGAAGGGATTAAAATCTGATGAAGCTTTAACTACGAAGGTCATCCGCCGCCTGCGCACAGGAGCAGACGAGTGCGTATCGGAGGCCTTTTAAGATGAACTTTGGATGCCGATCGGCGTTCGTGGAGGTGTGGTTCAAAGCGGATTGGCGGAGTCGTAGGTAGATGTAGGCGAGCAATCAGTTTCTTCAGTTGAACTTCCGCCTAGGCTCTATGTGTCGTTTCCAACTGTAATTGTTTAGGTAACGGTATGTGGAAACCTTCACAGCCTTTCTTTAGGGTTTAAATAACTGAGACAAACTGTCCAGGCAGAGCAGGGCTGGACATTATAACATCTTATTTTCTTTTCCTTTGCAAAAAAATAAAGTGAGACCGACTGAGTAAAATTTAAATGGACTGCACTGTTGAATATCTTTTTCCCCACTACAACAGAAAACATTTTATCTTACAAAAGGTAATATGTTGTGTGGGTCAATGATATAAAATCACAGTAAGGTATTGAGATGTGTGGTTATCAGTTGAAAAATGTTTGAGTTTTAGGAATCCTTAAGGTCCTGAAGCGGTTAATTTATACCATTTTTAAAAAGAAATCTGAAACATATCTTAAGGAATAATGGTAATCATTTAAAGTTCTGTAATTTTAAAAATTCTGAATCATTCACACAAAGGAGTGTAATCACAGATCCTTCCTCCCAGCA
The DNA here is from genome assembly GCF_016077235.1 of Cyprinodon tularosa. NCBI lineage: Eukaryota > Metazoa > Chordata > Actinopteri > Cyprinodontiformes > Cyprinodontidae > Cyprinodon > Cyprinodon tularosa. The sequence continues at coordinate 949,131 of NW_024039340.1, read as the reverse complement.
ACTCATCGCCCCACCAACAGTATGTTATTTATTTTTCCGCCACTGCAGCCATTTTCACAGCAAAGAACAGCTACAGGTAGATTTGTTTATTTCTAAAGGATTATACTCAGCTGTACATTTTGTAGAATCTGATCATATTTTATTAATTGTACGGCACTTTTTCTTTCGTTGTAATTTTGTTTTACCTGAATTTTACCATTGAAGGACAATAAATCACAACTCAGCCTCAATAATTTCACTACAGGACTGGGAGGAGATATATAAAAAGGGCATTTTTATGCTTTTCTTACTAAATACTTCCACACATTTGTAGGATCTCTTATCATATTCTTAATCATCAAATGTATGGCCATGTTAATTCCATAAAAATCACTGTGAGAAGCACTTCCATTAGGAATACGGATTTTTATTTTTAGATACAATAAAGAATAGAAACCAAAACATTTTTATCATAGTCTGATTTTATTATACAGATCTGAAAAACAAAAATGATCAAAGCCAACTCTAGGTAGTGATGTTTGTTCAATTTTTGTTGCTAAGATGTTTCGTAACTGAAAGAAAAACAGCAATCCAGAAATCAGAACTTTGAAAACCTTGATTTGAAAAAAGGGTTTTGACAGTATCTTTGTCCTTCCCACTGTTTTGTTTTTTTTTAGTCATTTTTATTTTTATATATAAATTCTTTTCCAACAGATCACATTGTTTTCACTTCAGGGGACGGGCTTTCTTTCATTGGTCTGCATGAACATTAGCAACATCTTTACTGCTCATTGTGCACCGTAAGGTGCCTTCCAAAATATGAAATATAAGCAAATTAAGGTTTAAATAAACATATTTCCCTTGTTTAGGACAGGTAAGTAAGACTGTTTGCCAATGGACTATGATCTACATTTAGAATAATAAAGAAGCATCTCTTTTTATCTTATTTCCGCGGAACCAGCACCCCTCGCGACCCCGCTTGGGATGGGCATGATGGAAAATGGAATAATATCCATTTCTTATTTCAAGGACAAAATTACTGGTTCCATCTGCAGATCATCTTATTTGCCAGTTCTAAGGTCAAATAAAATTTTTTTCATTGTGAGCACTTGTATTGGATTTGAAGTGAAGAGAAAGTATCTGCAAAATGCAATCTGAAAAGAAAGCTAATTGTAAAACCGAATCAGGAAAAAAAACTAGAAAGTAATTTAAGCACTAAAATCTGAGTAGACAGTAACGTTACTCTAAAACATTTTTTTTATTAAGTTTTATTTCTGGATTGAATATTTTTAAACACATTTCCATTTACAAAACCCATTCCTTGGTTGCAATTACAATGGAAAATAATATTATGGTCGATACAATTCAGGATTTAGCAGCAGTGCATAGAAATCCTGACTCCCCCTCACATCCACCGGCAGAATAATCCCGCCTGAGGAATCCGCTACAAACATGAACCTATATGATGTTTATTATTCCGTATCGGTCAGTCATGCACATGTTTACATGACTAAACATTGTAAAACATAGGCCGTCACAAAAATGCATTCATCAATGCACCTGGCTTTGTGACGTAACTGAATAACAGCAGCAGACGCCACCATCCAGGCTTCTGTTATTAAGAGTCTATGCATTAACCTAAACAGCTTTCAGTCCATTTCCTCCTCCATAGGCTGCGTCTTCACTTCAATGGTTTTTGGAGTGATGTAGGAGCCCATCCCTGCAGCCCGCTCTGCCTCAGCCTGTGTGTAAGGCTCCTCTCTGAGCTGCTTTAACCTGCAGACACAACGACAGGTGAGAGACCACGCTCCAGCAATCCCAAATGCTTCTCCTGATGTTTTCTTTGCCGACCGGAACCTACCGTTTCTTGTGCACTTTGGTCTTGAAATGCTCTTTCAATGATCTCATGTCAACAAAGTATCTCCTGCAAGACATAGGGCAAAAATGAATTAAAAGGGTTAAAATGGCTTTAATATTGTGATTAAACTTCTGCATTTAATCTCAATAAATCACAATAACCAGAAGACAGATATAAATTGAAGAACACACTGTAGTCTATATGGGAGGATAAAAGGGCAAAGGTCAAGAAAACCATATTAGGACAAAAAAAGAAAAAAGAAATAATGCATCTTATAAATAGAAATTTTACATTTTCAAATTTAAAAAAAGATAAAATAAGTTAGACATGATAAATGCAACTCAATAAAGTTAGCCTAAATGGGGAAGCAAGAAAAACTGTTTTTTTTTATCCTAATTTAAAGGACTATAACAGGTTAGAGAGAAGAAAAAAAGGCCCTTTATAGAGGTATTAGTTTAAATCCAGCACCAAATAAGATCAATTAATTAATAATTACAATTTATTCTTTCAAGCAATCCTCCCCATCTTTTATTGCATCTTAAAAAGTTATAATTACACGTTTAAAGGCTGAAATTGTCTGATTTTTCAGCTTGATACCTTAAATTGATAGAAATATTTAGCAGATTTTGATCAAAGCTGATAAGTGTTTAAAAAAGAACGGTTATTTTCTGCTCTTCAGTAATCCTACACTGTTTTACAGAAAGCCAATCATTCCAGCTTTTTCAGTGCTTTACATGGATTTTAACCCTCTCGTGCAGGAATTATGATAAACTCAGTCAGGATGTTTTTACTGATTTTATACATCCTTAGGGTTGGAAAATAAGGTCTGGAGAAAAAAAAACAATTTTCTATCTTTATTCTAAAGATAAAAATGTATCTGTCTACTCATGCATGCATTTCATACTATAATAAAAATATACCAACAAAGTAGTTGCATAGATATGGTTGTAATTTAGTTTTACACTATAGGAGCCATTTGTAGTTCGGTGTTCGGGCAGTTTTTGTCTATTTTACTTTGTGTCAATACGTTAGTTCGGTTTAGTGGCGGTATTTGGTTTGTATGTGAATTATTTCTCTGACCTATATTCTTGCTCTAACGCTGGTGGTGCTGTGGGTAAAATCTATGTAAATGTCACGTAAGGGCAGTGAGTGAAGGGTGGGGGAAGGTCACTGTTTTTTACCGCTCTCGGTTTATATTCTGGTTTGCCTCATTGTATCCACATATTGATCAATGTTACAATTTCCTTTGCATTCTGCTATAGACTGCCACCCAGGAATTTGGATGGCATTCAGGGTTCAGTGTGTGCATAATAAAGGAGGGCGTTCCCAAACGCATCTCCCAGTCTGGACATTGCCTTTTGAGCGCATCAGCACCTAGATTTCCCACACCCAGAAGCCACCAAAATTAGAGTCAATTTGATGGTTGCTACAAGTTGTAATAATGATAATAATAATGGTGGTTCCTCTGCTCTACTGTAGAAACCCAAATAGCCGAGGTGTTTGGTCTTTTGACCTGTGTGTCAGCCATCTTGGTTCCACTGACTTTTTTTATTTTTTTTATTGCAATGATCAACAAATGGGAAATTTTCTGCAAGTGATGATATGTGCAATAGCTTCCACTAAATTGGACTATATGCAATATATAATTTCCCAAAACTGAAGATATATATATATATAGTAAATTTCTGTAATGTGAGATTAAAAAAGTTAAATTATTATTATTATTTGTCCTCCATAATATAAAAAGAAAGGATTATACAAAAGAAAGCAATAGAGCAGAGAGAAAAACATGGCATAATGGCATTTAAACTCTGAGATAATATGGAAATACTAAGATTTTTCTACATTTTTCCAGACCTGGAAAAAAATGTATACTGTCCAATGATCAATAACACTCAGGGAAGCCTGAGCAGAGGGTCCAGCACTTACGAGCAGTGCAGGCAGTAATGTTGCGCACATCCCGTCACGTCGTAGTCCACCTCCTGATGCAGCAGTTTGGCTGCAGTCTCTGGCTTCATGTCGGAGTGGATCTGGTCCAGATCTTTGGTTCTCCGCTTCGTTTTCCACTTCTTTGAGATGTTCTTTTTCCTGCCGTTGTTATGGTTTCCCGTTTGTTTGGACTTCCCCATGTCGGATAGAGCAGAACTGGATGAAACAAGAAAGAAAACATACTTTACATTAAAAAAACAGCTGGGAACATGACGTCATGATCAAAGCGTACGTGTTTAAAGGACTAAAAATTAGCTTCAAATCAGCCTTATGGGCTCAGAAATATCATCCTTAGGTAAAGCTTCAGATATAAACTAGAAGATTGTTTAATTACGGAAAAATAAAAGGCAATTTGATGATAAACACCTCCTTATGGGACCGAATGTCAGACTTCGCCTCCTTGCACGTGCAGCAGGGGAAGAAGAGAAGCACTTCCGGGTTAATACTGTACTTCACTCTTTTACCTGTAAAGGGCGCTAAGAGAGCGTTTTTGAAGTTGAAAGTAAATTCTAAAATATAAAAAGTCAAACATTAAATCAAATTAAACCTTTAATTCAGGTAGGATTACAAAAATAATTTCAAAATGCCAGAGGACTGAGAGATCAGAATATTTAGATAAAATTCAAACTTGATTAGTATTTGTTAGAATCGCTTTTTAGCAATGGGTATGTGGCATCTTTCCACAAGCTTCATATTATAGTTTCATGAAATTCAGCTCATTCCCTCTAAAAGTACAGGCATCTATATTCGTCGTTGGATTGCCAACTTGAAGAGGGAGGAATTGCCATCGAACTTCTGGCCAGAGAAAAAACACATAAAATGTAGCCAACATTTTGAAGAACGTTGTCAAGATGACTTGGATAATAGCACGTTGTGACAGAAACCAGATATAGCACTGGGACTTGATCAACAGCCGATACCGCGCCATGACGTCACAAACTGGTAGGTGGCAGTAGTGTTCTTTGACAAACATGGATGCCACCAGTGAAGCACATTCATATGAAAATTACTCTGAATTAAAACACTTATTTATTGAACAGTATGTAATAATTTCATATTTAAAGTATTTTTCCGGGTCATCCGGGAGGGACTCGGAGTAGAGCCGCTGCTCCTCCACGTCGAGAGGAGCCAGTTGAGGTGGCTTGGGCATTTGTTTAGGATGCCTCCTGGACGCCTCCCTGGTGAAGTGTTCCGGGCACGTCCCACCGGGGGGAGGCCCCGGGGAAGACCCAGGACACGCTGGAGAGACTATGTTTCTCGGCTGGCCTGGGAACGCCTTGGGGTTCCTCCTGAAGAGCTGGAAGAAGTGGCTGGGGAGAGGGAAGTCTGGGCCTCCCTTCTTAAGCTGCTGCCCCCGCGACCCGACCCCGGATAAGCGGAGGAAGATGGATGGATGGATGGATGGATGGATGGATGGATGGAAGTATTTTTAGGAGTTTGAATCCAGAAGGGCTGAACAAACCCAACATGGTTTTCTGCAAGGGGATTTGCAGAAATGATCTCAATTCAATTCAGTTTATTTCTATAGCGCCAATTCCCAACAGTCATCTCAAGGCACTTTACAGTTCACCAGATAATACAGTCAAAAACCAGTTAATTGCATCGACTCATTGACTCGGATGCACTCCCTCACACTAAGGCCCCGTCCACACGAAGTCAAAACGAACACGAAACGCTGATATTTTCCAAAACGTTTGCCGTAAAGACGGAGACGTAAAATAAATGTGAGCGTCCACACGAATGCATGAAAACGCTGCAAAATGTATGCCAGGCCTGCAAGTGGCGCTGTGGTGCCAAAGCAAAAATAAGCGACGAAATGTTGGGCATGCGCACTAATATTTATACATGGTTGCCCTGTGGGTCCATTTTCGTGGTTAAGTCAAATTCAGGTGCTGAACTATGTCGTCGATATTGCTCTGTTCTTCCTGGGGATATTCCAGAAGAAGAAGATTCTGTTGTAAGCCCGACAGCAGGGTGAGTAGCATGAGCAGCAACCATTCAACACAGTACGGCGCCATTGTTGTTGTGATACTGTGTCGCGCATGCGTGTTTAGAGGCGACGCTATGACGCATGCGTGTAAAAAAAATATGCGGTTAGAGCGTAAAGATGGAAACGCGAAAACGGCGTTTCGAAATCTTCCCACTCTGAAGGCTGAATAAAAAAAAGATCGTTTACAGACCCCCGAAACGCCGGCTTCGTGTGGATGAGAGGCTGGTTTGGTGAAAAATTTGTGCGTTTAGGCCAGGGTTCGTCTTCGTGTGGACGGGGCCTAAGCTTTCTTGTAGTGACAGTGGAGAGGAAAAACTCCCTTTTAACAGGAAGGAACCTCCAGCATAACCAGGCTCAGTATGAGTGGGGTTCAAGGAGACAGAAGCAGAGATACAAAAAGCAGCTGTAAAAGGCGGGCCCGTCCAGGAAACACACAGCCATGCTGACAAGCTCTGAGCCAGCTCCCATGTCAGAGGATGAAGAGAGCACATCCAGCCAGTCACAGTCAGAGAAACAGGACTACACTGGAAAACAGGCCGATCTCCAACATTATGACACATATAAAAGAAAACATGACAGTTACCAAAAAACAAAACAAAATGAATAGTTAGATAAAATAAATCCTTTCATCAGATAAAACACTGGTTTATAATGAAAAAGGGTTAATGACCCAATTTAGTGAGCAGAAATTTTGAATCAATCATGTATTTATTTATACATTATTAGACTTTTATTTTGTATTATTTAATGTGCATCATTTTCCCACTGAAGCTGCGTTCACGAAATATTCAAGTTCAAATACATCTTCAGCTCAGTCCTCAACTTAGTATTGGACTGAGATCCAGGATTTGTGGATCTGGCTAAATTAATCAGCTTCATTGGATGAAGGGGATTGTCTACAAAAATAAAAGTATTTGTCACAGGGAAGTAGTAATGCAGGAAGAACATAGAAAGTCACCAGGCCAGGATGTGAACTGAATACTTCCTATTCTACTTTGTTCCAAACTTAAGCAACATTAAAGAAAAACTGAAGAAACTCTGCATATGTTCAAACTCATTAAGCAAAGGCTGTAGTTGCTCTGTCTTTTATTTATTTTTTGATAAATAAGGCTCATAAAGTGTTATGAGCCTTTTAGTTGATTTGTTTAAAAAAAAAAGTATGAATAAAGTACTTTCCTTTACAAGAAGGCCAGCTATCCAAATACTGTACGGTGCAACAGTGGATAAGAGGTTAACCTCTCAGTGCTCCATGAGAGGTGAGAAAAAGTGATACAATCATTCGTACGGGTTAATTCAATGTGCTTTGCAACTAAACTAAAGAACATAGGGAAAGATAATTACATAACAGAAAGACTGACTTAGACAACTTTTATTGTCATTTTGTACAGCTCTCATTACATTTCCATTTCTTAAAGTCAAATGTAAACAGTGTGGGAGAAAAAAAACATGTTGCAAAGAACACATTGTTCAGAGCATTAGATATATATTTTGTACAAAAAAAGCAGTTTTTTGGTTTGGGGTTGTCAATGTGATGCAGAATCTTTGACATGATTTATGGATTTTTTTCTTTTTTTTTCTTTTTTTACAGTGTCCTGTCTGGCAATGTGGCAATAAGAATAATTGTCTTGATGCCAAAAAGAGCCCAACAGATATTACTATCACAAGTGTAGCAGTATGGCAATTGCCATACTGCTCCACTTGTTTCATGCATATAAATTGCTTTATTATAATTATGTAGGGAGTTTTACAGTCTATATGGACACTGCAATGTAAATAGAGCAGAAAACCAGAAGAAGAAAAGGAAAAAAGAAAGGAAAAAAAAGAGAAAAGATGAAAGAAAGAGGAGATAGAAAGGAGATAATGACAAAACATTTTCAGTCTGCTTCATCACCTGTAACGAGATGAAAAAAGAACAGCACAACCGAAAGACACGGTACGAGATATACAATAAAACAACACCTTGAAACTATCGCTAAAGTAATATTATTAAGTCTGACATGTACTCTGTGTTACCTGAAGATATGAATGTGGGGTTTCTGTATGGAAGTGAATCTCTGAGTACCTGAAGCCTAGCACCTGTAATTACAAACTGATTTTTTTCAACAGTTAAGCAGTCTGATGGCAGTGGGGAAGAAGCTGTTGCAGAATCTGCTGGCCTCGCATCAAATGCTGAGAAGCCTCTTCCCAGAGGGCAGCAGGGAGAACAGTACATGGTGGGGGGTGAGGGGTCATTTATGATGTTACGAGCTCAGGACATGCAGCGCTGGGATAATATGTCTTTTATGGACAAGAAAGGAAATTATTGTTTGTGTTTGATTAATTTAGTTATTTGATAGGGATAAGTGTGTAACTTAACCATGTATTACTGTATTAGCTGTGGCTATGATGTCATTCCCTTGACAAAAGATTTTGAAAAAAGACCCAAACAAAAGTTTACTAGTTCACATCATACAAGGATCCAATATAAAATCAGTCCATCCCTTTTAAAAACATATTTTAGTTCTGTTTTAAAAGCTGCAAATCAAGGTCTTGTTTCAGCTAAGAAGATAAGGAGTTCCACAGTTTGGCAACATTGTCAGATAAGACTGACTGTCTAAAGATGTGATGGAACTATGATGGAACTCATTCCTCTGAGTGAGACTATGGACTGTCTGTCAAGGGCCAAAAAACATATTTATACCTTAATTTAAAATCAGAAAAACTTTACAAAGTTTAAATACAGATGGCAAAATAACAGAAAGAAAAAGGCATCACAACTACAAGAAAACAAACATTAAGATGCACATTTAAAACCAATGAATGGCTCTTAGATGAGAAAAGATAATTATGGACTTTTTTGTAGAAGCTGCAGTAAGCAGGGATGTTTTCAATCCCGATTTGTAGAAGCCAGAGATTTACACTCTTCAAAAGTGATCAAAGACAAACACAGCATTAAAGAGATTATGAAATAAAGGCTGTTTAGGAATTTGGAGGAGAGGTATAGCAAGGTTCAGAGTGCAGATGCAGTAAGTATCGCCACACAGGTGTACTGTGCTGCTGCTCATTGGTCCAAAGGTTTATTTTCTAATGGAAGTAAATTTAGCTTTCCTTAAAAGGACACAGGCCTTTGGGTCTGGAGGAAATATGGGGATACACAGACAGCAAGATTGATGTATGCTGTAAGTTTTCCACAGTCTGTGAGGACTAGAGGAGCTCTGACATGCTGGGTTGTTGGTCTGCTGTGTTTCATCAAATCCAGAGTCAGCAGAGCTGTCCAGCAGCACCTATTGAAGAACTTCATGCTTCTGTCTGCTTATATCGCACTAGGGATACAAA